>NW_026697299.1:0-60643 GCF_030435755.1 Ochotona princeps | reverse complement strand
CCTCAATGCAAAGGCTCTAGACGCAAATATTGGTGTGAGAGCTAATTCAATCAAGGAAACACTGCATGTTGGTGAAGGGCATATTGAAGAAGGATCAGCCGAGTGGTTCTTGTGGGAGAACAACTCCATTTGGCTCACTAACTTCACACACCATCAGGCTTCCAAGCAGCTCTCAAGGAAACTCAGTTTTCACACTCTATGCTTAGTGCCCTTTGAGTGCATTATCTAGAAATGAACCTGGTAGAGCATCCCACACAAACGAATGCTCCACATGCGGGTTTCACATGCCACCAACTCCACATTCACAGGCAACTTCAGCGCCACAGCCCTTTTCAGATAGCCCTCATTGCAAAGGCTCTAGACGCAAATATTGGTGTGAGAGCTAATTCAATCAAGGAAACACTGCATGTTGGTGAAGGGCATATTGAAGAAGGATCAGCCGAGTGGTTCTTGTGGGAGAACAACTCCATTTGGCTCACTAACGTCACACACCATCAGGCTTCCAAGCAGCTCTCAAGGAAACTCAGTTTTCACACTCTATGCTTAGTGCCCTTTGAGTGCATTATCTAGTAATGAACCTGGTAGAGCATCCAACACAAACGAATGCTCCACATGCGGGTTTCACATGCCACCAACTCCACATTCACAGGCAACTTCAGCGCCACAGCCGTTTTCAGATAGCCCTCAAAGCAAAGGCTCTAGACGCAAATATTGGTGTGAGAGCTAATTCAATCAAGGAAACACTGCATGTTGGTGAAGGGCATATTGAAGAAGGATCAGCCGAGAGGTTCTTGTGGGAGAACAACTCCATTTGGCTCACTAACTTCACACACCATCAGGCTTCCAAGCAGCTCTCAAGGAAACTCAGTTTTCACACTCTATGCTTAGTGCCCTTTGAGTGCCTAGGACTGAAATGAAACTTGGTCAGCAGCCCACACAAACGAATGCTCCACATGCGGGTTTCACATGCCACCAACTCCACATTCACAGGCAACTTCAGCGCCACAGCCGTTTTCAGATAGCCCTCAATGCAAAGGCTCTAGACGCAAATATTGGTGTGAGAGCTAATTCAATCAAGGAAACACTGCATGTTGGTGAAGGGCATATTGAAGAAGGATCAGCCGAGAGGTTCTTGTGGGAGAACAACTCCATTTGGCTCACTAACTTCACACACCATCAGGCTTCCAAGCAGCTCTCAAGGAAACTCAGTTTTCACACTCTATGCTTAGTGCCCTTTGTATGGCTAGGACTGAAATGAACCTGGTAGAGCAACCCACACAAACGAATGCTCCACATGCGGGTTTCACATGCCACCAACTCCACATTCACAGGCAACTTCAGCGCCACAGCCGTTTTCAGATAGCCCTCAATGCAAAGGCTCTAGACGCAAATATTGGTGTGAGAGCTAATTCAATCAAGGAAACAATGCATGTTGGTGAAGGGCATATTGAAGAAGGATCAGCCGAGTGGTTCTTGTGGGAGAACAACTCCATTTGGCTCACTAACTTCACACACCATCAGGCTTCCAAGCAGCTCTCAAGGAAACTCAGTTTTCACACTCTATGCTTAGTGCCCTTTGAGTGCATTATCTAGGAATGAACCTGGTAGAGCATTCCACACAAACGAATGCTTCACATGCGGGTTTCACATGCCACCAACTCCACATTCACAGGCAACTTCAGCGCCACAGCCGTTTTCAGATAGCCCTCAATGCAAAGGCTCTAGACGCAAATATTGGTGTGAGAGCTAATTCAATCAAGGAAACACTGCATGTTGGTGAAGGGCATATTGAAGAAGGATCAGCCGAGTGGTTCTTGTGGGAGAACAACTCCATTTGGCTCACTAACTTCACACACCATCAGGCTTCCAAGCAGCTCTCAAGGAAACTCAGTTTTCACACTCTATGCTTAGTGCCCTTTGTATGGCTAGGACTGAAATGAACCTGGTAGAGCATCCCACACAAACGAATGCTCCACATGCGGGTTTCACATGCCACCAACTCCACATTCACAGGCAACTTCAGCGCCACTGCCGTTTTCAGATAGCCCTCAATGCAAAGGCTCTAGACGCAAATATTGGTGTGAGAGCTAATTCAATCAAGGAAACACTGCATGTTGGTGAAGGGCATATTGAAGAAGGATCAGCCGAGTGGTTCTTGTTGGAGAACAACTCCATTTGGCTCACTAACGTCACACACCATCAGGCTTCCAAGCAGCTCTCAAGGAAACTCAGTTTTCACACTCTATGCTTAGTGCCCTTTGTATGGCTAGGACTGAAATGAACCTGGTAGAGCATCCCACACAAACGAATGCTCCACATGCGGGTTTCACATGCCACCAACTCCACATTCACAGGCAACTTCAGTGCCACTGCCGTTTTCAGATAGCCCACAATGCAAAGGCTCTAGACGCAAATATTGGTGTGAGAGCTAATTCAATCAAGGAAACACTGCATGTTGGTGAAGGGCATATTGAAGAAGGATCAGCCGAGTGGTTCTTGTGGGAGAACAACTCCATTTGGCTCACTAACTTCACACACCATCAGGCTTCCAAGCAGCTCTCAAGGAAACTCAGTTTTCACACTCTATGCTTAGTGCCCTTTGTATGGATAGGATTGAAATGAACCTGGTAGAGCAACCCACACAAACGAATGCTCCACATGCGGGTTTCACATGCCACCAACTCCACATTCACAGGCAACTTCAGCGCCACAGCCGTTTTCAGATAGCCCTCAATGCAAAGGCTCTAGACGCAAATATTGGTGTGAGAGCTAATTCAATCAAGGAAACACTGCATGTTGGTGAAGGGCATATTGAAGAAGGATCAGCCGAGTGGTTCTTGTGGGAGAACAACTCCATTTGGCTCACTAACTTCACACACCATCAGGCTTCCAAGCAGCTCTCAAGGAAACTCAGTTTTCACACTCTATGCTTAGTGTCCTTTGTATGGCTAGGACTGAATTGAACCTGGTAGAGCATCCCACACAAACGAATGCTCCACATGCGGGTTTCACATGCCACCAACTCCACATTCACAGGCAACTTCAGCGCCACTGCCGTTTTCAGATAGCCCTCAATGCAAAGGCTCTAGACGCAAATATTGGTGTGAGAGCTAATTCAATCAAGGAAACACTGCATGTTGGTGAAGGGCATATTGAAGAAGGATCAGCCGAGTGGTTCTTGTGGGAGAACAACTCCATTTGGCTCACTAACTTCACACACCATCAGGCTTCCAAGCAGCTCTCAAGGAAACTCAGTTTTCACACTCTATGCTTAGTGCCCTTTGTATGGATAGGACTGAAATGAACCTGGTAGAGCAACCCACACAAACGAATGCTCCACATGCGGGTTTCACATGCCACCAACTCCACATTCACAGGCAACTTCAGCGCCACAGCCGTTTTCAGATAGCCCTCAATGCAAAGGCTCTAGACACAAATATTGGTGTGAGAGCTAATTCAATCAAGGAAACACTGCATGTTGGTGAAGGGCATATTGAAGAAGGATCAGCCGAGTGGTTCTTGTGGGAGAACAACTCCATTTGGCTCACTAACTTCACACACCATCAGGCTTCCAAGCAGCTCTCAAGGAAACTCAGTTTTCACACTCTATGCTTAGTGTCCTTTGTATGGCTAGGACTGAAATGAACCTGGTAGAGCATCCCACACAAACGAATGCTCCACATGCGGGTTTCACATGCCACCAACTCCACATTCACAGGCAACTTCAGCGCCACAGCCGTTTTCAGATAGCCCTCAATGCAAAGGCTCTAGACGCAAATATTGGTGTGAGAGCTAATTCAATCAAGGAAACACTGCATGTTGGTGAAGGGCATATTGAAGAAGGATCAGCCGAGTGGTTCTTGTGGGAGAACAACTCCATTTGGCTCACTAACTTCACACACCATCAGGCTTCCAAGCAGCTCTCAAGGAAACTCAGTTTTCACACTCTATGCTTAGTGCCCTTTGTATGGATAGGACTGAAATGAACCTGGTAGAGCAACCCACACAAACGAATGCTCCACATGCGGGTTTCACATGCCACCAACTCCACATTCACAGGCAACTTCAGCGACACAGCCGTTTTCAGATAGCCCTCAATGCAAAGGCTCTAGACGCAAATATTGGTGTGAGAGCTAATTCAATCAAGGAAACACTGCATGTTGGTGAAGGGCATATTGAAGAAGGATCAGCCGAGTGGTTCTTGTGGGAGAACAACTCCATTTGGCTCACTAACTTCACACACCATCAGGCTTCCAAGCAGCTCTCAAGGAAACTCAGTTTTCACACTCTATGCTTAGTGCCCTTTGAGTGCATTATCTAGGAATGAACCTGGTAAAGCATCCCACACAAACGAATGCTCCACATGCGGGTTTCACATGCCACCAACTCCACATTCTCAGGCAACTTCAGCGCCACAGCCGTTTTCAGATAGCCCTCAATGCAAAGGCTCCAGACGCAAATATTGGTGTGAGAGCTAATTCAATCAAGGAAACACTGCATGTTGGTGAAGGGCATATTGAAGAAGGATCAGCCGAGTGGTTCTTGTGGGAGAACAACTCCATTTGGCTCACTAACTTCACACACCATCAGGCTTCCAAGCAGCTCTCAAGGAAACTCAGTTTTCACACTCTATGCTTAGTGCCCTTTGTATGGCTAGGACTGAAATGAACCTGGTAGAGCAACCCACACAAACGAATGCTCCACATGCGGGTTTCACATGCCACCAACTCCACATTCACAGGCAACTTCAGCGCCACAGCCATTTTCAGATAGCCCTCAATGCAAAGGCTCTAGACGCAAATATTGGTGTGAGAGCTAATTCAATCAAGGAAACACTGCATGTTGGTGAAGGGCATATTGAAGAAGGATCAGCAGAGTGGTTCTTGTGGGAGAACAACTCCATTTGGCTCACTAACTTCACACACCATCAGGCTTCCAAGCAGCTCTCAAGGAAACTCAGTTTTCACACTCTATGCTTAGTGCCCTTTGTATGGATAGGATTGAAATGAACCTGGTAGAGCAACCCACACAAACGAATGCTCCACATGCGGGTTTCACATGCCACCAACTCCACATTCACAGGCAACTTCAGCGCCACAGCCGTTTTCAGATAGCCCTCAATGCAAAGGCTCTAGACGCAAATATTGGTGTGAGAGCTAATTCAATCAAGGAAACACTGCATGTTGGTGAAGGGCATATTGAAGAAGGATCAGCCGAGTGGTTCTTGTGGGAGAACAACTCCATTTGGCTCACTAACTTCACACACCATCAGGCTTCCAAGCAGCTCTCAAGGAAACTCAGTTTTCACACTCTATGCTTAGTGCCCTTTGTATGGCTAGGACTGAAATGAACCTGGTAGAGCATCCCACACAAACGAATGCTCCACATGCGGGTTTCACATGCCACCAACTCCACATTCACAGGCAACTTCAGCGCCACTGCCGTTTTCAGATAGCCCTCAATGCAAAGGCTCTAGATGCAAATATTGGTGTGAGAGCTAATTCAATCAAGGAAACACTGCATGTTGGTGAAGGGCATATTGAAGAAGGATCAGCCGAGTGGTTCTTGTGGGAGAACAACTCCATTTGGCTCACTAACGTCACACACCATCAGGCTTCCAAGCAGCTCTCAAGGAAACTCAGTTTTCACACTCTATGCTTAGTGCCCTTTGTATGGCTAGGACTGAAATGAACCTGGTAGAGCATCCCACACAAACGAATGCTCCACATGCGGGTTTCACATGCCACCAACTCCACATTCACAGGCAACTTCAGCGCCACTGCCGTTTTCAGATAGCCCACAATGCAAAGGCTCTAGACGCAAATATTGGTGTGAGAGCTAATTCAATCAAGGAAACACTGCATGTTGGTGAAGGGCATATTGAAGAAGGATCAGCCGAGTGGTTCTTGTGGGAGAACAACTCCATTTGGCTCACTAACTTCACACACCATCAGGCTTCCAAGCAGCTCTCAAGGAAACTCAGTTTTCACACTCTATGCTTAGTGCCCTTTGTATGGATAGGATTGAAATGAACCTGGTAGAGCAACCCACACAAACGAATGCTCCACATGCGGGTTTCACATGCCACCAACTCCACATTCACAGGCAACTTCAGCGCCACAGCCGTTTTCAGATAGCCCTCAATGCAAAGGCTCTAGACGCAAATATTGGTGTGAGAGCTAATTCAATCAAGGAAACACTGCATGTTGGTGAAGGGCATATTGAAGAAGGATCAGCCGAGTGGTTCTTGTGGGAGAACAACTCCATTTGGCTCACTAACTTCACACACCATCAGGCTTCCAAGCAGCTCTCAAGGAAACTCAGTTTTCACACTCTATGCTTAGTGTCCTTTGTATGGCTAGGACTGAATTGAACCTGGTAGAGCATCCCACACAAACGAATGCTCCACATGCGGGTTTCACATGCCACCAACTCCACATTCACAGGCAACTTCAGCGCCACTGCCGTTTTCAGATAGCCCTCAATGCAAAGGCTCTAGACGCAAATATTGGTGTGAGAGCTAATTCAATCAAGGAAACACTGCATGTTGGTGAAGGGCATATTGAAGAAGGATCAGCCGAGTGGTTCTTGTGGGAGAACAACTCCATTTGGCTCACTAACGTCACACACCATCAGGCTTCCAAGCAGCTCTCAAGGAAACTCAGTTTTCACACTCTATGCTTAGTGCCCTTTGAGTGCATTATCTAGGAATGAACCTGGTAGAGCATCCAACACAAACGAATGCTCCACATGCGGTTTCACATGCCACCAACTCCACATTCACAGGCAACTTCAGCGCCACAGCCGTTTTCAGATAGCCCTCAATGCAAAGGCTCTAGACGCAAATATTGGTGTGAGAGCTAATTCAATCAAGGAAACACTGCATGTTGGTGAAGGGCATATTGAAGAAGGATCAGCCGAGTGGTTCTTGTGGGAGAACAACTCCATTTGGCTCACTAACTTCACACACCATCAGGCTTCCAAGCAGCTCTCAAGGAAACTCAGTTTTCACACTCTATGCTTAGTGTCCTTTGTATGGCTAGGACTGAAATGAACCTGGTAGAGCATCCCACACAAACGAATGCTCCACATGCGGGTTTCACATGCCACCAACTCCACATTCACAGGCAACTTCAGCGCCACTGCCGTTTTCAGATAGCCCTCAATGCAAAGGCTCTAGACGCAAATATTGGTGTGAGAGCTAATTCAATCAAGGAAACACTGCATGTTGGTGAAGGGCATATTGAAGAAGGATCAGCCGAGTGGTTCTTGTGGGAGAACAACTCCATTTGGCTCACTAACGTCACACACCATCAGGCTTCCAAGCAGCTCTCAAGGAAACTCAGTTTTCACACTCTATGCTTAGTGCCCTTTGTATGGCTAGGACTGAAATGAACCTGGTAGAGCATCCCACACAAACGAATGCTCCACATGCGGGTTTCACATGCCACCAACTCCACATTCACAGGCAACTTCAGCGCCACTGCCGTTTTCAGATAGCCCACAATGCAAAGGCTCTAGACGCAAATATTGGTGTGAGAGCTAATTCAATCAAGGAAACACTGCATGTTGGTGAAGGGCATATTGAAGAAGGATCAGCCGAGTGGTTCTTGTGGGAGAACAACTCCATTTGGCTCACTAACTTCACACACCATCAGGCTTCCAAGCAGCTCTCAAGGAAACTCAGTTTTCACACTCTATGCTTAGTGCCCTTTGTATGGATAGGATTGAAATGAACCTGGTAGAGCAACCCACACAAACGAATGCTCCACATGCGGGTTTCACATGCCACCAACTCCACATTCACAGGCAACTTCAGCGCCACAGCCGTTTTCAGATAGCCCTCAATGCAAAGGCTCTAGACGCAAATATTGGTGTGAGAGCTAATTCAATCAAGGAAACACTGCATGTTGGTGAAGGGCATATTGAAGAAGGATCAGCCGAGTGGTTCTTGTGGGAGAACAACTCCATTTGGCTCACTAACTTCACACACCATCAGGCTTCCAAGCAGCTCTCAAGGAAACTCAGTTTTCACACTCTATGCTTAGTGTCCTTTGTATGGCTAGGACTGAATTGAACCTGGTAGAGCATCCCACACAAACGAATGCTCCACATGCGGGTTTCACATGCCACCAACTCCACATTCACAGGCAACTTCAGCGCCACTGCCGTTTTCAGATAGCCCTCAATGCAAAGGCTCTAGACGCAAATATTGGTGTGAGAGCTAATTCAATCAAGGAAACACTGCATGTTGGTGAAGGGCATATTGAAGAAGGATCAGCCGAGTGGTTCTTGTGGGAGAACAACTCCATTTGGCTCACTAACGTCACACACCATCAGGCTTCCAAGCAGCTCTCAAGGAAACTCAGTTTTCACACTCTATGCTTAGTGCCCTTTGAGTGCATTATCTAGGAATGAACCTGGTAGAGCATCCAACACAAACGAATGCTCCACATGCGGTTTCACATGCCACCAACTCCACATTCACAGGCAACTTCAGCGCCACAGCCGTTTTCAGATAGCCCTCAATGCAAAGGCTCTAGACGCAAATATTGGTGTGAGAGCTAATTCAATCAAGGAAACACTGCATGTTGGTGAAGGGCATATTGAAGAAGGATCAGCCGAGTGGTTCTTGTGGGAGAACAACTCCATTTGGCTCACTAACTTCACACACCATCAGGCTTCCAAGCAGCTCTCAAGGAAACTCAGTTTTCACACTCTATGCTTAGTGTCCTTTGTATGGCTAGGACTGAAATGAACCTGGTAGAGCATCCCACACAAACGAATGCTCCACATGCGGGTTTCACATGCCACCAACTCCACATTCACAGGCAACTTCAGCGCCACAGCCGTTTTCAGATAGCCCTCAATGCAAAGGCTCTAGACGCAAATATTGGTGTGAGAGCTAATTCAATCAAGGAAACACTGCATGTTGGTGAAGGGCATATTGAAGAAGGATCAGCCGAGTGGTTCTTGTGGGAGAACAACTCCATTTGGCTCACTAACTTCACACACCATCAGGCTTCCAAGCAGCTCTCAAGGAAACTCAGTTTTCACACTCTATGCTTAGGGCCCTTTGTATGGATAGGACTGAAATGAACCTGGTAGAGCAACCCACACAAACGAATGCTCCACATGTGGGTTTCACATGCCACCAACTCCACATTCACAGGCAACTTCAGCGCCACAGCCGTTTTCAGATAGCCCTCAATGCAAAGGCTCTAGAAGCAAATATTGTGTGAGAGCTAATTCAATCAAGGAAACACTGCATGTTGGTGAAGGGCATATTGAAGAAGGATCAGCCGAGTGGTTCTTGTGGGAGAACAACTCCATTTGGCTCACTAACTTCACACACCATCAGGCTTCCAAGCAGCTCTCAAGGAAACTCAGTTTTCACACTCTATGTTTAGTGCCCTTTGAGTGCATTATCTAGGAATGAACCTGGTAGAGCATCCCACACAAACGAATGCTCCACATGCGGGTTTCACATGCCACCAACTCCACATTCTCAGGCAACTTCAGCGCCACAGCCCTTTTCAGATAGCCCTCAATGCAAAGGCTCCAGACGCAAATATTGGTGTGAGAGCTAATTCAATCAAGGAAACACTGCATGTTGGTGAAGGGCATATTGAAGAAGGATCAGCCGAGTGGTTCTTGTGGGAGAACAACTCCATTTGGCTCACTAACTTCACACACCATCAGGCTTCCAAGCAGCTCTCAAGGAAACTCAGTTTTTACACTCTATGCTTAGTGCCCTTTGTATGGCTAGGACTGAAATGAACCTGGTAGAGCAACCCACACAAACGAATGCTCCACATGCGGGTTTCACATGCCACCAACTCCACATTCACAGGCAACTTCAGCGCCACAGCCGTTTTCAGATAGCCCTCAATGCAAAGGCTCTAGACGCAAATATTGGTGTGAGAGCTAATTCAATCAAGGAAACACTGCATGTTGGTGAAGGGCATATTGAAGAAGGATCAGCAGAGTGGTTCTTGTGGGAGAACAACTCCATTTGGCTCACTAACTTCACACACCATCAGGCTTCCAAGCAGCTCTCAAGGAAACTCAGTTTTCACACTCTATGCTTAGTGCCCTTTGTATGGATAGGATTGAAATGAACCTGGTAGAGCAACCCACACAAACGAATGCTCCACATGCGGGTTTCACATGCCACCAACTCCACATTCACAGGCAACTTCAGCGCCACAGCCGTTTTCAGATAGCCCTCAATGCAAAGGCTCTAGACGCAAATATTGGTGTGAGAGCTAATTCAATCAAGGAAACACTGCATGTTGGTGAAGGGCATATTGAAGAAGGATCAGCCGAGTGGTTCTTGTGGGAGAACAACTCCATTTGGCTCACTAACTTCACACACCATCAGGCTTCCAAGCAGCTCTCAAGGAAACTCAGTTTTCACACTCTATGCTTAGTGCCCTTTGTATGGCTAGGACTGAAATGAACCTGGTAGAGCATCCCACACAAACGAATGCTCCACATGCGGGTTTCACATGCCACCAACTCCACATTCACAGGCAACTTCAGCGCCACTGCCGTTTTCAGATAGCCCTCAATGCAAAGGCTCTAGACGCAAATATTGGTGTGAGAGCTAATTCAATCAAGGAAACACTGCATGTTGGTGAAGGGCATATTGAAGAAGGATCAGCCGAGTGGTTCTTGTGGGAGAACAACTCCATTTGGCTCACTAACGTCACACACCATCAGGCTTCCAAGCAGCTCTCAAGGAAACTCAGTTTTCACACTCTATGCTTAGTGCCCTTTGAGTGCATTATCTAGGAATGAACCTGGTAGAGCATCCAACACAAACGAATGCTCCACATGCGGGTTTCACATGCCACCAACTCCACATTCACAGGCAACTTCAGCGCCACAGCCGTTTTCAGATAGCCCTCAATGCAAAGGCTCTAGACGCAAATATTGGTGTGAGAGCTAATTCAATCAAGGAAACACTGCATGTTGGTGAAGGGCATATTGAAGAAGGATCAGCCGAGTGGTTCTTGTGGGAGAACAACACCATTTGGCTCACTAACTTCACACAATATCAGGCTTCCAAGCAGCTCTCAAGAAACTCAGTTTTCACACTCTATGCTTAGTGCCCTTTGTATGGCTAGGACTGAAATGAACCTGGTAGAGCAACCCACACAAACGAATGCTCCACATGCGGGTTTCACATGCCACCAACTCCACATTCACAGGCAACTTCAGCGCCACAGCCGTTTTTAGATAGCCCTCAATGCAAAGGCTCTAGACGCAAATATTGGTGTGAGAGCTAATTCAATCAAGGAAACACTGCATGTTGGTGAAGGGCATATTGAAGAAGGATCAGCCGAGTGGTTCTTGTGGGAGAACAACTCTCCCATTTGGCTCACTAACGTCACACACCATCAGGCTTCCAAGCAGCTCTCAAGGAAACTCAGTTTTCACACTCTATGCTTAGTGCCCTTTGAGTGCATTATCTAGTAATGAACCTGGTAGAGCATCCAACACAAACGAATGCTCCACATGCGGGTTTCACATGCCACCAACTCCACATTCACTAGGCAACTTCAGCGCCACAGCCGTTTTCAGATAGCCCTCAAAGCAAAGGCTCTAGACGCAAATATTGGTGTGAGAGCTAATTCAATCAAGGAAACACTGCATGTTGGTGAAGGGCATATTGAAGAAGGATCAGCCGAGAGGTTCTTGTGGGAGAACAACTCCATTTGGCTCACTAACTTCAAACACCATCAGGCTTCCAAGCAGCTCTCAAGGAAACTCAGTTTTCACACTCTATGCTTAGTGCCCTTTGAGTGCCTAGGACTGAAATGAAACTTGGTCAGCAGCCCACACAAACGAATGCTCCACATGCGGGTTTCACATGCCACCAACTCCACATTCACAGGCAACTTCAGCGCCACAGCCGTTTTCAGATAGCCCTCAATGCAAAGGCTCTAGACGCAAATATTGGTGTGAGAGCTAATTCAATCAAGGAAACACTGCATGTTGGTGAAGGGCATATTGAAGAATGATCAGCCGAGAGGTTCTTGTGGGAGAACAACTCCATTTGGCTCACTAACTTCACACACCATCAGGCTTCCAAGCAGCTCTCAAGGAAACTCAGTTTTCACACTCTATGCTTAGTGCCCTTTGTATGGCTAGGACTGAAATGAACCTGGTAGAGCAACCCACACAAACGAATGCTCCACATGCGGGTTTCACATGCCACCAACTCCACATTCACAGGCAACTTCAGCGCCACAGCCGTTTTCAGATAGCCCTCAATGCAAAGGCTGTAGAAGCAAATATTGGTGTGAGAGCTAATTCAATCAAGGAAACACTGCATGTTGGTGAAGGGCATATTGAAGAAGGATCAGCCGAGTGGTTCTTGTGGGAGAACAACTCCATTTGGCTCAATAACTTCACACACCATCAGGCTTCCAAGCAGCTCTCAAGGAAACTCAGTTTTCACACTCTATGCTTAGTGCCCTTTGAGTGCATTATCTAGGAATGAACCTGGTAGAGCATTCCACACAAACGAATGCTTCACATGCGGGTTTCACATGCCACCAACTCCACATTCACAGGCAACTTCAGCGCCACAGCCGTTTTCAGATAGCCCTCAATGCAAAGGCTCTAGACACAAATATTGGTGTGAGAGCTAATTCAATCAAGGAAACACTGCATGTTGGTGAAGGGCATATTGAAGAAGGATCAGCCGAGTGGTTCTTGTGGGAGAACAACTCCATTTGGCTCACTAACTTCACACACCATCAGGCTTCCAAGCAGCTCTCAAGGAAACTCAGTTTTCACACTCTATGCTTAGTGCCCTTTGTATGGATAGGATTGAAATGAACCTGGTAGAGCAACCCACACAAACGAATGCTCCACATGCGGGTTTCACATGCCACCAACTCCACATTCACAGGCAACTTCAGCGCCACAGCCGTTTTCAGATAGCCCTCAATGCAAAGGCTCTAGACGCAAATATTGGTGTGAGAGCTAATTCAATCAAGGAAACACTGCATGTTGGTGAAGGGCATATTGAAGAAGGATCAGCCGAGTGGTTCTTGTGGGAGAACAACTCCATTTGGCTCACTAACTTCACACACCATCAGGCTTCCAAGCAGCTCTCAAGGAAACTCAGTTTTCACACTCTATGCTTAGTGCCCTTTGTATGGCTAGGACTGAAATGAACCTGGTAGAGCATCCCACACAAACGAATGCTCCACATGCGGGTTTCACATGCCACCAACTCCACATTCACAGGCAACTTCAGCGCCATTGCCGTTTTCAGATAGCCCTCAATGCAAAGGCTCTAGACGCAAATATTGGTGTGAGAGCTAATTCAATCAAGGAAACACTGCATGTTGGTGAAGGGCATATTGAAGAAGGATCAGCCGAGTGGTTCTTGTGGGAGAACAACTCCATTTGGCTCACTAACTTCACACACCATCAGGCTTCCAAGCAGCTCTCAAGGAAACTCAGTTTTCACACTCTATGCTTAGTGCCCTTTGAGTGCATTATCTAGGAATGAACCTGGTAGAGCATATCCCACACAAACGAATGCTCCACATGCGGGTTTCACATGCCACCAACTCCACATTCACAGGCAACTTCAGCGCCACAGCCGTTTTCAGATAGCCCTCAATGCAAAGGCTCTAGACGCAAATATTGGTGTGAGAGCTAATTCAATCAAGGAAACACTGCATGTTGGTGAAGGGCATATTGAAGAAGGATCAGCCGAGTGGTTCTTGTGGGAGAACAACTCCATTTGGCTCACTAACTTCACACACCATCAGGCTTCCAAGCAGCTCTCAAGGAAACTCAGTTTTCACACTCTATGCTTAGTGCCCTTTGTATGGCTAGGACTGAAATGAACCTGGTAGAGCAACCCACACAAACGAATGCTCCACATGCGGGTTTCACATGCCACCAACTCCACATTCACAGGCAACTTCAGCGCCACAGCCGTTTTTAGATAGCCCTCAATGCAAAGGCTCTAGACGCAAATATTGGTGTGAGAGCTAATTCAATCAAGGAAACACTGCATGTTGGTGAAGGGCATATTGAAGAAGGATCAGCCGAGTGGTTCTTGTGGGAGAACAACTCCATTTGGCTCACTAACGTCACACACCATCAGGCTTCCAAGCAGCTCTCAAGGAAACTCAGTTTTCACACTCTATGCTTAGTGCCCTTTGAGTGCATTATCTAGTAATGAACCTGGTAGAGCATCCAACACAAACGAATGCTCCACATGCGGGTTTCACATGCCACCAACTCCACATTCACAGGCAACTTCAGCGCCACAGCCGTTTTCAGATAGCCCTCAAAGCAAAGGCTATAGACGCAAATATTGGTGTGAGAGCTAATTCAATCAAGGAAACACTGCATGTTGGTGAAGGGCATATTGAAGAAGGATCAGCCGAGAGGTTCTTGTGGGAGAACAACTCCATTTGGCTCACTAACTTCAAACACCATCAGGCTTCCAAGCAGCTCTCAAGGAAACTCAGTTTTCACACTCTATGCTTAGTGCCCTTTGAGTGCCTAGGACTGAAATGAAACTTGGTCAGCAGCCCACACAAACGAATGCTCCACATGCGGGTTTCACATGCCACCAACTCCACATTCACAGGCAACTTCAGCGCCACAGCCGTTTTCAGATAGCCCTCAATGCAAAGGCTCTAGACGCAAATATTGGTGTGAGAGCTAATTCAATCAAGGAAACACTGCATGTTGGTGAAGGGCATATTGAAGAATGATCAGCCGAGAGGTTCTTGTGGGAGAACAACTCCATTTGGCTCACTAACTTCACACACCATCAGGCTTCCAAGCAGCTCTCAAGGAAACTCAGTTTTCACACTCTATGCTTAGTGCCCTTTGTATGGCTAGGACTGAAATGAACCTGGTAGAGCAACCCACACAAACGAATGCTCCACATGCGGGTTTCACATGCCACCAACTCCACATTCACAGGCAACTTCAGCGCCACAGCCGTTTTCAGATAGCCCTCAATGCAAAGGCTGTAGAAGCAAATATTGGTGTGAGAGCTAATTCAATCAAGGAAACACTGCATGTTGGTGAAGGGCATATTGAAGAAGGATCAGCCGAGTGGTTCTTGTGGGAGAACAACTCCATTTGGCTCAATAACTTCACACACCATCAGGCTTCCAAGCAGCTCTCAAGGAAACTCAGTTTTCACACTCTATGCTTAGTGCCCTTTGAGTGCATTATCTAGGAATGAACCTGGTAGAGCATTCCACACAAACGAATGCTTCACATGCGGGTTTCACATGCCACCAACTCCACATTCACAGGCAACTTCAGCGCCACAGCCGTTTTCAGATAGCCCTCAATGCAAAGGCTCTAGACACAAATATTGGTGTGAGAGCTAATTCAATCAAGGAAACACTGCATGTTGGTGAAGGGCATATTGAAGAAGGATCAGCCGAGTGGTTCTTGTGGGAGAACAACTCCATTTGGCTCACTAACTTCACACACCATCAGGCTTCCAAGCAGCTCTCAAGGAAACTCAGTTTTCACACTCTATGCTTAGTGCCCTTTGAGTGCATTATCTAGGAATGAACCTGGTAGAGCATCCCACACAAACGAATGCTCCACATGCGGGTTTCACATGCCACCAACTCCACATTCACAGGCAACTTCAGCGCCACAGCCGTTTTCAGATAGCCCTCAATGCAAAGGCTCTAGACGCAAATATTGGTGTGAGAGCTAATTCAATCAAGGAAACACTGCATGTTGGTGAAGGGCATATTGAAGAAGGATCAGCCGAGTGGTTCTTGTGGGAGAACAACTCCATTTGGCTCACTAACTTCACACACCATCAGGCTTCCAAGCAGCTCTCAAGGAAACTCAGTTTTCACACTCTATGTTTAGTGCCCTTTGAATGCATTATCTAGGAATGAACCTGGTAGAGCATCCCACACAAACGAATGCTCCACATGCGGGTTTCACATGCCACCAACTCCACATTCACAGGCAACTTCAGCGCCACAGCCCTTTTCAGATAGCCCTCAATGCAAAGGCTCCAGACGCAAATATTGGTGTGAGAGCTAATTCAATCAAGGAAACACTGCATGTTGGTGAAGGGCATATTGAAGAAGGATCAGCCGAGTGGTTCTTGTGGGAGAACAACTCCATTTGGCTCACTAACTTCACACACCATCAGGCTTCCAAGCAGCTCTCAAGGAAACTCAGTTTTCACACTCTATGCTTAGTGCCCTTTGAGTGCATTATCTAGGAATGAACCTGGTAGAGCATCCCACACAAACGAATGCTCCACATGCCGGTTTCACATGCCACCAACTCCACATTCACAGGCAACTTCAGCGCCACAGCCGTTTTCAGATAGCCCTCAATGCAAAGGCTCCAGACGCAAATATTGGTGTGAGAGCTAATTCAATCAAGGAAACACTGCATGTTGGTGAAGGGCATATTGAAGAAGGATCAGCCGAGTGGTTCTTGTGGGAGAACAACTCCATTTGGCTCACTAACTTCACACACCATCAGGCTTCCAAGCAGCTCTCAAGGAAACTCAGTTTTCACACTCTATGCTTAGTGCCCTTTGAGTGCATTATCTAGGAATGAACCTGGTAGAGCATCCCACACAAACGAATGCTCCACTTGCGGGTTTCACATGCCACCAACTCCACATTCACAGGCAATTTCAGCGCCACAGCCGTTTTCAGATAGCCCTCAATGCAAAGGCTCCAGACGCAAATATTGGTGTGAGAGCTAATTCAATCAAGGAAACACTGCATGTTGGTGAAGGGCATATTGAAGAA
Organism: Ochotona princeps; assembly: GCF_030435755.1. Taxonomy (NCBI): domain Eukaryota; kingdom Metazoa; phylum Chordata; class Mammalia; order Lagomorpha; family Ochotonidae; genus Ochotona; species Ochotona princeps. The sequence goes on along the minus strand of NW_026697299.1, from coordinate 43,841 downwards.
GGATCAGCAGAGTGGTACTTGTGGGAGAACAACTCCATTTGGCTCACTAACTTCACACACCATCAGGCTTCCAATCAGCTCTCAAGGAAACTCAGTTTTCACACTCTATGCTTAGTGCCCTTTGTATGGATAGGATTGAAATGAACCTGGTAGAGCAACCCACACAAACGAATGCTCCACATGCGGGTTTCACATGCCACCAACTCCACATTCACAGGCAACTTCAGCGCCACAGCCGTTTTCAGATAGCCCTCAATGCAAAGGCTCTAGACGCAAATATTGGTGTGAGAGCTAATTCAATCAAGGAAACACTGCATGTTGGTGAAGGGCATATTGAAGAAGGATCAGCCGAGTGGTTCTTGTGGGAGAACAACTCCATTTGGCTCACTAACGTCACACACCATCAGGCTTCCAAGCAGCTCTCAAGGAAACTCAGTTTTCACACTCTATGCTTAGTGCCCTTTGTATGGCTAGGACTGAAATGAACCTGGTAGAGCATCCCACACAAACGAATGCTCCACATGCGGGTTTCACATGCCACCAACTCCACATTCACAGGCAACTTCAGCGCTACTGCCGTTTTCAGATAGCCCTCAATGCAAAGGCTCTAGACGCAAATATTGGTGTGAGAGCTAATTCAATCAAGGAAACACTGCATGTTGGTGAAGGGCATATTGAAGAAGGATCAGCCGAGTGGTTCTTGTGGCAGAACAACTCCATTCGGCTCACTAACTTCACACACCATCAGGCTTCCAAGCAGCTCTCAAGGAAACTCAGTTTTCACACTCTATGCTTAGTGCCCTTTGAGTGCATTATCTAGGAATGAACCTGGTAGAGCATCCCACACAAACGAATGCTCCACATGCGGGTTTCACATGCCACCAACTCCACATTCACATGCAACTTCAGCGCCACAGCCGTTTTCAGATAGCCCTCAATGCAAAGGCTCTAGACGCAAATATTGGTGTGAGAGCTAATTCAATCAAGGAAACACTGCATGTTGGTGAAGGGCATATTGAAGAAGGATCAGCCGAGTGGTTCTTGTGGGAGAACAACTCCATTTGGCTCACTAACTTCACACACCATCAGGCTTCCAAGCAGCTCTCAAGGAAACTCAGTTTTCACACTCTATGCTTAGTGCCCTTTGTATGGCTAGGACTGAAATGAACCTGGTAGAGCAACCCACACAAACGAATGCTCCACATGCGGGTTTCACATGCCACCAACTCCACATTCACAGGCAACTTCAGCGCCACAGCCGTTTTCAGATAGCCCTCAATGCAAAGGCTCTAGACGCAAATATTGGTGTGAGAGCTAATTCAATCAAGGAAACACTGCATGTTGGTGAAGGGCATATTGAAGAAGGATCAGCCGAGTGGTTCTTGTGGCAGAACAACTCCATTCGGCTCACTAACTTCACACACCATCAGGCTTCCAAGCAGCTCTCAAGGAAACTCAGTTTTCACACTCTATGCTTAGTGCCCTTTGAGTGCATTATCTAGGAATGAACCTGGTAGAGCATCCCACACCAACGAATGCTCCACATGCGGGTTTCACATGCCACCAACTCCACATTCACAGGCAACTTCAGCGCCACAGCCGTTTTCAGATAGCCCTCAATGCAAAGGCTCTAGACGCAAATATTGGTGTGAGAGCTAATTCAATCAAGGAAACACTGCATGTTGGTGAAGGGCATATTGAAGAAGGATCAGCCGAGTGGTTCTTGTGGGAGAACAACTCCATTTGGCTCACTAGCTTCACACACCATCAGGCTTCCAAGCAGCTCTCAAGGAAACTCAGTTTTCACACTCTATGCTTAGTGCCCTTTGAGTGCATTATCTAGGAATGAACCTGGTAGAGCATCGCACACAAAGGAATGCTCCACATGCGGGTTTCACATGCCACCAACTCCACATTCACAGGCAACTTCAGCGCCATAGCCGTTTTCAGATAGCCCTCAATGCAAAGGCTCTAGACGCAAATATTGGTGTGAGAGCTAATTCAATCAAGGAAACACTGCATGTTGGTGAAGGGCATATTGAAGAAGGATCAGCCGAGTGGTTCTTGTGGGAGAACAACTCCATTTGGCTCACTAACTTCACACACCATCAGGCTTCCAAGCAGCTCTCAAGGAAACTCAGTTTTCACACTCTATGCTTAGTGCCCTTTGTATGGCTAGGACTGAAATGAACCTGGTAGTGCATCCCACACAAACGAATGCTCCACATGCGGGTTTCACATGCTACCAACTCCACATTCACAGGCAACTTCAGCGCCATAGCCGTTTTCAGATAGCCCTCAATGCAAAGGCTCTAGACGCAAATATTGGTGTGAGAGCTAATTCAATCAAGGAAACACTGCATGTTGGTGAAGGGCATATTGAAGAAGGATCAGCCGAGAGGTTCTTGTGGGAGAACAACTCCATTTGGCTCACTAACTTCACACACCATCAGGCTTCCAAGCAGCTCTCAAGGAAACTCAGTTTTCACACTCTATGCTTAGTGCCCTTTGTATGGCTAGGACTGAAATGAACCTGGTAGAGCATCCCACACAAACGAATGCTCCACATGCGGGTTTCACATGCCACCAACTCCACATTCACAGGCAACTTCAGCGCCACAGCCGTTTTCAGATAGCCCTCAATGCAAAGGCTCTAGAAGCAAATATTGGTGTGAGAGCTAATTCAATCAAGGAAACACTGCATGTTGGTGAAGGGCATATTGAAGAAGGATCAGCCGAGTGGTTCTTGTGGGAGAACAACTCCATTTGGCTCACTAACTTCACACACCATCAGGCTTCCAAGCAGCTCTCAAGGAAACTCAGTTTTCACACTCTATGCTTAGTGCCCTTTGAGTGCATTATCTAGGAATGAACCTGGTAGAGCATCCCACACAAACGAATGCTTCACATGCGGGTTTCACATGCCACCAACTCCACATTCACAGGCAACTTCAGCGCCACAGCCGTTTTCAGATAGCCCTCAATGCAAAGGCTCTAGACGCAAATATTGGTGTGAGAGCTAATTCAATCAAGGAAACACTGCATGTTGGTGAAGGGCATATTGAAGAAGGATCAGCCGAGTGGTTCTTGTGGGAGAACAACTCTATTTGGCTCACTAACTTCACACACCATCAGGCTTCCAAGCAGCTCTCAAGGAAACTCAGTTTTTCACACTCTATGCTTACTGCTCTTTGTGTGCCTAGGACTGAAATGAAGCTTGGTCAGAATCCCACACAAACGAATGCTCCACATGCGGGTTTCACATGCCACCAACTCCACATTCACAGGCAACTTCAGCGCCACAGTCGTTTTCAGATAGCCCTCAATGCAAAGGCTCTAGACGCAAATATTGGTGTGAGAGCTAATTCAATCAAGGAAACACTGCATGTTGGTGAAGGGCATATTGAAGAAGGATCAGCCGAGTGGTTCTTGTGGGAGAACAACTCCATTTGGCTCACTAACTTCACACACCATCAGGCTTCCAAGCAGCTCTCAAGGAAACTCAGTTTTCACACTCTATGTTTAGTGCCCTTTGAATGCATTATCTAGGAATGAACCTGGTAGAGCATCCCACACAAACGAATGCTCCACATGCGGGTTTCACATGCCACCAACTCCACATTCACATGCAACTTCAGCGCCACAGCCGTTTTCAGATAGCCCTCAATGCAAAGGCTCTAGACGCAAATATTGGTGTGAGAGCTAATTCAATCAAGGAAACACTGCATGTTGGTGAAGGGCATATTGAAGAAGGATCAGCCGAGTGGTTCTTGTGGGAGAACAACTCCATTTGGCTCACTAACTTCACACACCATCAGGCTTCCAAGCAGCTCTCAAGGAAACTCAGTTTTCACACTCTATGTTTAGTGCCCTTTGAATGCATTATCTAGAAATGAACCTGGTAGAGCATCCCACACAAACGAATGCTCCACATGCGGGTTTCACATGCCACCAACTCCACATTCACAGGCAACTTCAGCGCCACAGCCGTTTTCAGATAGCCCTCAATGCAAAGGCTCTAGACGCAAATATTGTGAGAGCTAATTCAATCAAGGAAACACTGCATGTTGGTGAAGGGCATATTGAAGAAGGATCAGCCGAGAGGTTCTTGTGGGAAACAACTCCATTTGGCTCACTAACTTCACACACCATCAGGCTTCCAAGCAGCTCCCAAGGAAACTCAGTTTTCACACTCTATGCTTAGTGCCCTTTGAGTGCATTATCTAGGAATGAACCTGGTAGAGCATCCCACACAAACGAATGCTCCACATGCGGGTTTCACATGCCACCAACTCCACATTCACAGGCAACTTCAGCGCCACAGCCGTTTTCAGATAGCCCTCAATGCAAAGGCTCTAGACGCAAATATTGGTGTGAGAGCTAATTCAATCAAGGAAACACTGCATGTTGGTGAAGGGCATATTGAAGAAGGATCAGCCGAGAGGTTCTTGTGGGAGAACAACTCCATTTGGCTCACTAACTTCACACACCATCAGGCTTCCAAGCAGCTCTCAAGGAAAATCAGTTTTCACACTCTATGTTTAGTGCTCTTTGAATGCATTATCTAGAAATGAACCTGGTAGAGCATCCCACACAAACGAATGCTCCACATGCGGGTTTCACATGCCACCAACTCCACATTCACAGGCAACTTCAGCGCCACAGCCGTTTTCAGATAGCCCTCAATGCAAAGGCTCTAGACGCAAATATTGTGAGAGCTAATTCAATCAAGGAAACACTGCATGTTGGTGAAGGGCATATTGAAGAAGGATCAGCCGAGAGGTTCTTGTGGGAAACAACTCCATTTGGCTCACTAACTTCACACACCATCAGGCTTCCAAGCAGCTCTCAAGGAAACTCAGTTTTCACACTCTATGCTTAGTGCCCTTTGAGTGCATTATCTAGGAATGAACCTGGTAGAGCATCCCACACAAACGAATGCTCCACATGCGGGTTTCACATGCCACCAACTCCACATTCACAGGCAACTTCAGCGCCACAGCCGTTTTCAGATAGCCCTCAATGCAAAGGCTCTAGACGCAAATATTGGTGTGAGAGCTAATTCAATCAAGGAAACACTGCATGTTGGTGAAGGGCATATTGAAGAAGGATCAGCCGAGTGGTTCTTGTGGGAGAACAACTCCATTTGGCTCACTAACTTCACACACCATCAGGCTTCCAAGCAGCTCTCAAGGAAACTCAGTTTTCACACTCTATGTTTAGTGCCCTTTGAGTGCATTATCTAGGAATGAACCTTGTAGCGCATCCCACACAAACGAATGCTCCACATGCGGGTTTCACATGCCACCAACTCCACATTCACAGGCAACTTCAGCGCCACAGCCGTTTTCAGATAGCCCTCAATGCAAAGGCTCTAGAAGCAAATATTGGTGTGAGAGCTAATTCAATCAAGGAAACACTGCATGTTGGTGATGGGCATATTGAACAAGGATCAGCCGAGAGGTTCTTGTGGGAGAACAACTCCATTTGGCTCACTAACTTCACACACCATCAGGCTTCCAAGCAGCTCTCAAGGAAACTCAGTTTTCACACTCTATGCTTAGTGCCCTTTGAGTGCATTATATAGGAATGAACCTGGTAGAGCAGCCCACACAAACGAATGCTCCACATGCGGGTTTCACATGCCACCAACTCCACATTCACAGGCAACTTCAGCGCCACAGCCGTTTTCAGATAGCCCTCAATGCAAAGGCTCTAGACGCAAATATTGGTGTGAGAGCTAATTCAATCAAGGAAACACTGCATGTTGGTGAAGGGCATATTGAAGAAGGATCAGCCGAGTGGTTCTTGTGGGAGAACAACTCCATTTGGCTCACTAACTTCACTCACACACCATCAGGCTTCCAAGCAGCTCTCAAGGAAACTCAGTTTTCACACTCTATGCTTAGTGCGCTTTGTATGGCTAGGACTGAAATGAACCTGGTAGAGCATCCCACACAAACGAATGCTCCACATGCGGGTTTCACATGCCACCAACTCCACATTCACAGGCAACTTCAGCGCCACAGCCGTTTTCAGATAGCCCTCAATGCAAAGGCTCTAGACGCAAATATTGGTGTGAGAGCTAATTCAATCAAGGAAACACTGCATGTTGGGTGAAGGGGCATATTGAAGAAGGATCAGCCGAGTGGTTCTTGTGGGAGAACAACTCCATTTGGCTCACTAACTTCACACACCATCAGGCTTCCAAGCAGCTCTCAAGGAAACTCAGTTTTCACACTCTATGCTTAGTGCTCTTAGTGTGCCTAGGACTGAAATGAAGCTTGGTCAGCATCCCACACAAACGAATGCTCCACATGCGGGTTTCACATGCCACCAACTCCACATTCACAGGCAACTTCAGCGCCACAGTCGTTTTCAGATAGCCCTCAATGCAAAGGCTCTAGACGCAAATATTGGTGTGAGAGCTAATTCAATCAAGGAAACACTGCATGTTGGTGAAGGGCATATTGAAGAAGGATCAGCCGAGTGGTTCTTGTGGGAGAACAACTCCATTAGGCTCACTAACTTCACACACCATCAGGCTTCCAAGAAGCTCTCAAGGAAACTCAGTTTTCACACTCTATGCTTAGTGCTCTTAGTGTGCCTAGGACTGAAATGAATGGTCAGGCGATCCCACACCACCAATGCTCCACATGCGGGTTTCACATGCCACCAACTCCACATTCACAGGCAACTTCAGCGCCACAGCCGTTTTCAGATAGCCCTCAATGCAAAGGCTCTAGACGCAAATATTGGTGTGAGAGCTAATTCAATCAAGGAAACACTGCATGTTGGTGAAGGGCATATTGAAGAAGGATCAGCCGAGTGGTTCTTGTGGGAGAACAACTCCATTTGGCTCACTAACTTCACACACCATCAGGCTTCCAAGAAGCTCTCAAGGAAACTCAGTTTTCACACTCTATGCTTATGCTCTTAGTGTGCCTAGGACTGAAATGAAGGCTTGGTCAGCATCCCACACAAACCGAATGCTCCACATGCGGGTTTCACATGCCACCAACTCCACATTCACAGGCAACTTCAGCGCCACAGCCGTTTTCAGATAGCCCTCAATGCAAAGGATCTAGACGCAAATATTGGTGTGAGAGCTAATTCAATCAAGGAAACACTGCATGTTGGTGAAGGGCATATTGAAGAAGGATCAGCCGAGTGGTTCTTGTGGGAGAACAACTCCATTTGGCTCACTAACGTCACAAAGGATCAGGCTTTCCAAGCAGCTCTCAAGGAAACTCAGTTTTCACACTCTATGCTTAGTGCCCTTTGAGTGCCTGGACTGAAATGAATCTTGGAGAGCATCCCACATAAACGAATGCTCCACATGCGGGTTTCACATGCCACCAACTCCACATTCACAGGCAACTTCAGCGCCACAGCCGTTTTCAGATAGCCCTCAATGCAAAGGCTCTAGACGCAAATATTGGTGTGAGAGCTAATTCAATCAAGGAAACACTGCATGTTGGTGAAGGGCATATTGAAGAAGGATCACGCGAGTGGTTCTTGTGGAGAACAACTCCATTTGGCTCACTAACTTCACACACCATCAGGCTTCCAAGCAGCTCTCAAGGAAACTCAGTTTTCACACTCTATGCTTAGTGCCCTTTGAGTGCATTATCTAGGAATGAACCTGGTAGAGCATCCCACACAAACGAATGCTCCACATGCGGGTTTCACATGCCACCAACTCCACATTCACAGGCAACTTCAGCGCCACAGCCGTTTTCAGATAGCCCTCAATGCAAAGGCCTCTAGAAGCAAATATTGGTGTGAGAGCTAATTCAATCAAGGAAACAATGCATGTTGGTGAAGGGGCATATTGAAGAAGAATCAGCCGAGTGGTTCTTGTGGGAGAACCACTCCATTTGGCTCACTAAACTTCACACACCATCAGGCTTCCAAGCAGCTCTCAAGGAAAACTCAGTTTTCACACTCTATGCTTAGTGGCCCTTTGAGTGCATTATCTAGGAATGAACCTGGTAGAGCATCCCACACAAAACGAATGCTCCACATGCGGGTTTCACATGCCACCAACTCCCACATTCACAGGCAACTTCAGCGCCACAGCCGTTTTCAGATAGCCCTCAATGCAAGGGCTCTAGACGCCAAATATTGGTGTGAGAGCTAATTCAATCAAGGAAACACTGGCATGTTGGTGAAGGGCATATTGAAGAAGGATCAGCCCGAGTGGTTCTTGTGGGAGAACAACTCCATTTGGCTCACTAACGTCCACACACCATCAGGCTTCCAAGCAGCTCTCAAGGAAACTCAGTTTTTCACACTCTATGTTTTAGTGCCCTTTGAGTGCATTATCTAGGAATGAACCTGGTAGAGCATCCCACACAAACGAATGCTCCACATGCGGGTTTTCACATGCCACCAAACTCCACATTCACAGGCAACTTCAGCGCCACAGCCGTTTTCAGATAGCCCTCAATGCAAAGGCTCTAGACGCAAATATTGGGTGTGAGAGCTAATTCAATCAAGGAAACACTGCATGTTGGTGAAGGGCATATTGAAGAAGGGATCAGCCGAGTGGTTCTTGTGGGAGAACAACTCCATTTGGCTCACTAACTTCACACACCATCAGGCTTCCAAGCAGCTCTCAAGGAAACTCAGTTTTTCACACTCTATGCTTAGTGCCCTTTGAGTGCATTATCTAGGAATGAACCTGGTAGATCCCACACAAACGAATGCTCCACATGCGGGTTTCACATGCCACCAACTCCACATTCACAGGCAACTTCAGCGCCACAGCCGTTTTCAGATAGCCCTCAATGCAAAGGCTCTAGACGCAAATATTGGTGTGAGAGCTAATTCAATCAAGGAAAACACTGCATGTTGGTGAAGGGCATATTGAAGAAGGATCAGCCGAGTGGTTCTTGTGGGAGAACAACTCCATTTGGCTCACTAACTTCACACACCATCAGGCTTCCAAGCAGCTCTCAAGGAAACTCAGTTTTCACACTCTATGCTTACTGCTCTTTGTGTGCCTAGGACTGAAATGAAGCTTGTTCAGCATCCCACACAACGAATGCTCCACATGCGGGTTTTCACATGCCACCAACTCCACATTCACAGGCAACTTCAGCGCCACAGCCGTTTTCAGACAGCCCTCAATGCAAAGGCTCTAGACGCAAATATTGGTGTGAGAGCTAATTCAATCAAGGAAACACTGCAATGTTGGTGAAGGGGCATATTGAAGAAGGATCAGCCGAGTGGTTCTTGTGGGAGAACAACTCCATTTGGCTCACTAACTTCACACACCATCAGGCTTCCAAGCAGCTCTCAAGGAAACTCAGTTTTCACACTCTATGTTTAGTGCCCTTTGAATGCATTATCTAGGAATGAACCTGGTAGAGCATCCCACACAAACGAATGCTCCACATGCGGGTTTCACATGCCCACCAACTCCACATTCACAGGCAACTTCAGCGCCACAGCCGTTTTCAGATAGCCCTCAATGCAAAGGCTCTAGACGCAAATATTGGTGTGAGAGATAATTCAATCAAGGAAACACTGCATGTTGGTGAAGGGCATATTGAAAGAAGGATCAGCCGAGTGGTTTCTTGTGGGAGAACCACTCCATTTGGCTCACTAACTTCACACACCATCAGGCTTCCAAGCAGCTCTCAAGGAAACTCAGTATTCACACTCTATGCTTCCTGCTTCTTTGTGTGCCTAGGACTGAAATGAAGCTTGGTCAGCATCCCACACCAACCAATGCTCCACATGCGGGTTTCACATGCCACCAACTCCACATTCACAGGCAACTTCAGCGCCACAGCCGTTTTCAGATAGCCCTCAATGCAAAGGCTCTAGACGCAAATATTGGTGTGAGAGATAATTCAATCAAGGAAACACTGCATGTTGGTGAAGGGCATATTGAAGAAGGATCAGCCGAGTGGTTCTTGTGGGAGAACAACTCCATTTGGCTCACTAACTTCACACACCATCAGCTTCCAAGCAGCTCTCAAGGAAACTCAGTTTTCACACTCTATGCTTAGTGCCCTTTGTATGGCTAGGACTGAAATGAACCTGGTAGAGCATCCCACACAAACGAATGCTCCACATGCGGGGTTTCACATGCCACCAACTCCACATTCACAGGCAACTTCAGCGCCACAGCCGTTTTCAGATAGCCCTCAATGCAAAGGCTCTAGACGCAAATATTGGTGTGAGAGCTAATTCAATCAAGGAAACACTGCATGTTGGTGAAGGGCATATTGAAGAAGGATCAGCCGAGTGGTTCTTGTGGGAGAACAACTCCATTTGGCTCACTAACTTCACACACCATCAGGCTTCCAAGCAGCTCTCAAGGAAACTCAGTTTTCACACTCTATGCTTAGTGCCCTTTGAGTGCATTATCTAGGAATGAACCTGGTAGAGCATCCCACACAAACGAATGCTCCACATGCGGGTTTCACATGCCACCAACTCCACATTCACAGGCAACTTCAGCGCCACAGCCGTTTTTCAGATAGCCCTCAATGCAAAGGCTCTAGACGCAAATATTGGTGTGAGAGCTAATTCAATCAAGGAAACACTGCATGTTGGTGAAGGGCATATTGAAGAAGGATCAGCCGAGTGGTTTCTTGTGGGAGAAACAACTCCATTTGGCTCACTAACTTCACACACCATCAGGCTTCCAAGCAGCTCTCAAGGAAACTCAGTTTTCACACTCTATGTTTAGTTGCCCTTTGAGTGCATTATCTAGGAATGAACCGGGTAGCGCATCCCACACAAACGAATGCTCCACATGCGGGTTTCACATGCCACCAACTCCACATTCACAGGCAAACTTCAGCGCCACAGCCGTTTTCAGATAGCCCTCAATGCAAAGGCTCTAGACGCAAATATTGGTGTGAGAGCTAATTCAATCAAGGAAACACTGCATGTTGGTGAAGGGCATATTGAAGAAGGATCAGCCGAGTGGTTCTTGTGGGAGAACAACTCCATTTGGCTCACTAACTTCACACACCATCAGGCTTCCAAGCAGCTCTCAAGGAAACTCAGTTTTCACACTCTATGCTTACTGCTCTTTGTGTGCCTAGGACTGAAATGAAGCTTGTTCAGCATCCCACACAAACGAATGCTCCCACATGCGGGTTTCACATGCCACCAACTCCACATTCACAGGCAACTTCAGCGCCACAGCCGTTTTCAGACAGCCCTCAATGCAAAGGCTCTAGACGCAAATATTGGTGTGAGAGCTAATTCAATCAAGGAAACACTGCATGTTGGTGAAGGGCATATTGAAGAAGGATCAGCCGAGTGGTTCTTGTGGGAGAACAACTCCATTTGGCTCACTAACTTCACACACCATCAGGCTTCCAAGCAGCTCTCAAGGAAACTCAGTTTTCACACTCTATGTTTAGTGCCCTTTGAATGCATTATCTAGGAATGAACCTGGTAGAGCATCCCACACAAACGAATGCTCCACATGCGGGTTTCACATGCCACCAACTCCACATTCACAGGCAACTTCAGCGCCACAGCCGTTTTCAGATAGCCCTCAATGCAAAGGCTCTAGACGCAAATATTGGTGTGAGAGATAATTCAATCAAGGAAACACTGCATGTTGGTGAAGGGCATATTGAAGAAGGATCAGCCGAGTGGTTCTTGTGGGAGAACCACTCCATTTGGCTCACTAACTTCACACACCATCAGGCTTCCAAGCAGCTCTCAAGGAAACTCAGTATTCACACTCTATGCTTCCTGCTCTTTGTGTGCCTAGGACTGAAATGAAGCTTGGTCAGCATCCCACACCAACCAATGCTCCACATGCGGGTTTCACATGCCACCAACTCCACATTCACAGGCAACTTCAGCGCCACAGCCGTTTTCAGATAGCCCTCAATGCAAAGGCTCTAGACGCAAATATTGGTGTGAGAGATAATTCAATCAAGGAAACAATGCATGTTGGTGAAGGGCATATTGAAGAAGGATCAGCCGAGTGGTTCTTGTGGGAGAACAACTCCATTTGGCTCACTAACTTCACACACCATCAGGCTTCCAAGCAGCTCTCAAGGAAACTCAGTTTTCACACTCTATGCTTAGTGCCCTTTGTATGGCTAGGACTGAAATGAACCTGGTAGAGCATCCCACACAAACGAATGCTCCACATGCGGGTTTCACATGCCACCAACTCCACATTCACAGGCAACTTCAGCGCCACAGCCGTTTTCAGATAGCCCTCAATGCAAAGGCTCTAGACGCAAATATTGGTGTGAGAGCTAATTCAATCAAGGAAACACTGCATGTTGGTGAAGGGCATATTGAAGAAGGATCAGCCGAGTGGTTCTTGTGGGAGAACAACTCCATTTGGCTCACTAACTTCACACACCATCAGGCTTCCAAGCAGCTCTCAAGGAAACTCAGTTTTCACACTCTATGCTTAGTGCCCTTTGAGTGCATTATCTAGGAATGAACCTGGTAGAGCATCCCACACAAACGAATGCTCCACATGCGGGTTTCACATGCCACCAACTCCACATTCACAGGCAACTTCAGCGCCACAGCCGTTTTCAGATAGCCCTCAATGCAAAGGCTCTAGACGCAAATATTGGTGTGAGAGCTAATTCAATCAAGGAAACACTGCATGTTGGTGAAGGGCATATTGAAGAAGGATCAGCCGAGTGGTTCTTGTGGGAGAACAACTCCATTTGGCTCACTAACTTCACACACCATCAGGCTTCCAAGCAGCTCTCAAGGAAACTCAGTTTTCACACTCTATGTTTAGTGCCCTTTGAGTGCATTATCTAGGAATGAACCGGGTAGCGCATCCCACACAAACGAATGCTCCACATGCGGGTTTCACATGCCACCAACTCCACATTCACAGGCAACTTCAGCGCCACAGCCGTTTTCAGATAGCCCTCAATGCAAAGGCTCTAGAAGCAAATATTGGTGTGAGAGCTAATTCAATCAAGGAAACACTGCATGTTGGTGATGGGCATATTGAAGAAGGATCAGCCGAGAGGTTCTTGTGGGAGAACAACTCCATTTGGCTCACTAACTTCACACACCATCAGGCTTCCAAGCAGCTCTCAAGGAAACTCAGTTTTCACACTCTATGCTTAGTGCCCTTTGTATGGCTAGGACTGAAATGAACCTGGTAGAGCATCCCACACAAACGAATGCTCCACATGCGGGTTTCACATGCCACCAACTCCACATTCACAGGCAACTTCAGCGCCACAGCCGTTTTCAGATAGCCCTCAATGCAAAGGCTCTAGACGCAAATATTGGTGTGAGAGCTAATTCAATCAAGGAAACACTGCATGTTGGTGAAGGGCATATTGAAGAAGGATCAGCCGAGTGGTTCTTGTGGGAGAACAACTCCATTTGGCTCACTAACTTCACACACCATCAGGCTTCCAAGAAGCTCTCAAGGAAACTCAGTTTTCACACTCTATGCTTAGTGCTCTTAGTGTGCCTAGGACTGAAATGAAGCTTGGTCAGCATCCCACACAAACGAATGCTCCACTTGCGGGTTTCACATGCCACCAACTCCACATTCACAGGCAACTTCAGCGCCACAGTCGTTTTCAGATAGCCCTCAATGCAAAGGCTCTAGACGCAAATATTGGTGTGAGAGCTAATTCAATCAAGGAAACACTGCATGTTGGTGAAGGGCATATTGAAGAAGGATCAGCCGAGTGGTTCTTGTGGGAGAACAACTCCATTTGGCTCACTAACTTCACACACCATCAGGCTTCCAAGAAGCTCTCAAGGAAACTCAGTTTTCACACTCTATGCTTAGTGCTCTTAGTGTGCCTAGGACTGAAATGAAGCTTGGTCAGCATCGCACACAAACGAATGCTCCACATGGGGGTTTCACATGCCACCAACTCCACATTCACAGGCAACTTCAGCGCCACAGCCGTTTTCAGATAGCCCTCAATGCAAAGGCTCTAGACGCAAATATTGGTGTGAGAGCTAATTCAATCAAGGAAACACTGCATGTTGGTGAAGGGCATATTGAAGAAGGATCAGCCGAGTGGTTCTTGTGGGAGAACAACTCCATTTGGCTCACTAACTTCACACACCATCAGGCTTCCAAGCAGCTCTCAAGGAAACTCAGTTTTCACATTCTATGCTTAGTGCCCTTTGAGTGCCTGGGACTGAAATGAATCTTGGAGAGCATCCCACATAAACGAATGCTCCACATGCGGGTTTCACATGCCACCAACTCCACATTCACAGGCAACTTCAGCGCCACAGCCGTTTTCAGATAGCCCTCAATGCAAAGGCTCTAGACGCAAATATTGGTGTGAGAGCTAATTCAATCAAGGAAACACTGCATGTTGGTGAAGGGCATATTGAAGAAGGATCAGCCGAGTGGTTCTTGTGGGAGAACAACTCCATTTGGCTCACTAACTTCACACACCATCAGGCTTCCAAGCAGCTCTCAAGGAAACTCAGTTTTCACACTCTATGTTTAGTGCCCTTTGAGTGCATTATCTAGGAATGAACCGGGTAGCGCATCCCACACAAACGAATGCTCCACATGCGGGTTTCACATGCCACCAACTCCACATTCACAGGCAACTTCAGCGCCACAGCCGTTTTCAGATAGCCCTCAATGCAAAGGCTCTAGAAGCAAATATTGGTGTGAGAGCTAATTCAATCAAGGAAACACTGCATGTTGGTGATGGGCATATTGAAGAAGGATCAGCCGAGAGGTTCTTGTGGGAGAACAACTCCATTTGGCTCACTAACTTCACACACCATCAGGCTTCCAAGCAGCTCTCAAGGAAACTCAGTTTTCACACTCTATGCTTAGTGCCCTTTGTATGGCTAGGACTGAAATGAACCTGGTAGAGCATCCCACACAAACGAATGCTCCACATGCGGGTTTCACATGCCACCAACTCCACATTCACAGGCAACTTCAGCGCCACAGCCGTTTTCAGATAGCCCTCAATGCAAAGGCTCTAGACGCAAATATTGGTGTGAGAGCTAATTCAATCAAGGAAACACTGCATGTTGGTGAAGGGCATATTGAAGAAGGATCAGCCGAGTGGTTCTTGTGGGAGAACAACTCCATTTGGCTCACTAACTTCACACACCATCAGGCTTCCAAGAAGCTCTCAAGGAAACTCAGTTTTCACACTCTATGCTTAGTGCTCTTAGTGTGCCTAGGACTGAAATGAAGCTTGGTCAGCATCCCACACAAACGAATGCTCCACTTGCGGGTTTCACATGCCACCAACTCCACATTCACAGGCAACTTCAGCGCCACAGTCGTTTTCAGATAGCCCTCAATGCAAAGGCTCTAGACGCAAATATTGGTGTGAGAGCTAATTCAATCAAGGAAACACTGCATGTTGGTGAAGGGCATATTGAAGAAGGATCAGCCGAGTGGTTCTTGTGGGAGAACAACTCCATTTGGCTCACTAACTTCACACACCATCAGGCTTCCAAGAAGCTCTCAAGGAAACTCAGTTTTCACACTCTATGCTTAGTGCTCTTAGTGTGCCTAGGACTGAAATGAAGCTTGGTCAGCATCGCACACAAACGAATGCTCCACATGCGGGTTTCACATGCCACCAACTCCACATTCACAGGCAACTTCAGCGCCACAGCCGTTTTCAGATAGCCCTCAATGCAAAGGCTCTAGACGCAAATATTGGTGTGAGAGCTAATTCAATCAAGGAAACACTGCATGTTGGTGAAGGGCATATTGAAGAAGGATCAGCCGAGTGGTTCTTGTGGGAGAACAACTCCATTTGGCTCACTAACTTCACACACCATCAGGCTTCCAAGCAGCTCTCAAGGAAACTCAGTTTTCACATTCTATGCTTAGTGCCCTTTGAGTGCCTGGGACTGAAATGAATCTTGGAGAGCATCCCACATAAACGAATGCTCCACATGCGGGTTTCACATGCCACCAACTCCACATTCACAGGCAACTTCAGCGCCACAGCCGTTTTCAGATAGCCCTCAATGCAAAGGCTCTAGACGCAAATATTGGTGTGAGAGCTAATTCAATCAAGGAAACACTGCATGTTGGTGAAGGGCATATTGAAGAAGGATCAGCCGAGTGGTTCTTGTGGGAGAACAACTCCATTTGGCTCACTAACTTCACACACCATCAGGCTTCCAAGCAGCTCTCAAGGAAACTCAGTTTTCACACTCTATGCTTAGTGCCCTTTGAGTGCATTATCTAGGAATGAACCTGGTAGAGCATCCCACACAAACGAATGCTCCACATGCGGGTTTCACATGCCACCAACTCCACATTCACAGGCAACTTCAGCGCCACAGCCGTTTTCAGATAGCCCTCAATGCAAAGGCTCTAGACGCAAATATTGGTGTGAGAGCTAATTCAATCAAGGAAACACTGCATGTTGGTGAAGGGCATATTGAAGAAGGATCAGCCGAGTGGTTCTTGTGGGAGAACCACTCCATTTGGCTCACTAACTTCACACACCATCAGGCTTCCAAGCAGCTCTCAAGGAAACTCAGTTTTCACACTCTATGCTTAGTGCCCTTTGAGTGCATTATCTAGGAATGAACCTGGTAGAGCATCCCACACAAACGAATGCTCCACATGCGGGTTTCACATGCCACCAACTCCACATTCACAGGCAACTTCAGCGCCACAGCCGTTTTCAGATAGCCCTCAATGCAAAGGCTCTAGACGCAAATATTGGTGTGAGAGCTAATTCAATCAAGGAAACACTGCATGTTGGTGAAGGGCATATTGAAGAAGGATCAGCCGAGTGGTTCTTGTGGGAGAACAACTCCATTTGGCTCACTAACGTCACACACCATCAGGCTTCCAAGCAGCTCTCAAGGAAACTCAGTTTTCACACTCTATGTTTAGTGCCCTTTGAGTGCATTATCTAGGAATGAACCTGGTAGAGCATCCCACACAAACGAATGCTCCACATGCGGGTTTCACATGCCACCAACTCCACATTCACAGGCAACTTCAGCGCCACAGCCGTTTTCAGATAGCCCTCAATGCAAAGGCTCTAGAAGCAAATATTGGTGTGAGAGCTAATTCAATCAAGGAAACACTGCATGTTGGTGAAGGGCATATTGAAGAAGGATCAGCCGAGTGGTTCTTGTGGGAGAACAACTCCATTTGGCTCACTAACTTCACACACCATCAGGCTTCCAAGCAGCTCTCAAGGAAACTCAGTTTTCACACTCTATGCTTAGTGCCCTTTGAGTGCATTATCTAGGAATGAACCTGGTAGAGCATCCCACACAAACGAATGCTCCACATGCGGGTTTCACATGCCACCAACTCCACATTCACAGGCAACTTCAGAGCCACAGCCGTTTTCAGATAGCCCTCAATGCAAAGGCTCTAGACGCAAATATTGGTGTGAGAGCTAATTCAATCAAGGAAACACTGCATGTTGGTGAAGGGCATATTGAAGAAGGATCAGCCGAGTGGTTCTTGTGGGAGAACAACTCCATTTGGCTCACTAACTTCACACACCATCAGGCTTCCAAGCAGCTCTCAAGGAAACTCAGTTTTCACACTCTATGCTTACTGCTCTTTGTGGGCCTAGGACTGAAATGAAGCTTGGTCAGCATCCCACACAAACGAATGCTCCACATGCGGGTTTCACATGCCACCAACTCCACATTCACAGGCAACTTCAGCGCCACAGCCGTTTTCAGACAGCCCTCAATGCAAAGGCTCTAGACGCAAATATTGGTGTGAGAGCTAATTCAATCAAGGAAACAATGCATGTTGGTGAAGGGCATATTGAAGAAGGATCATCCGAATGGTTCTTGTGGGAGAACAACTCCATTTGGCTCACTAACTTCACACACCATCAGGCTTCCAAGCAGCTCTCAAGGAAACTCAGTTTTCACACTCTATGTTTAGTGCCCTTTGAATGCATTATCTAGGAATGAACCTGGTAGAGCATCCCACACAAACGAATGCTCCACATGCGGGTTTCACATGCCACCAACTCCACATTCACAGGCAACTTCAGCGCCACAGCCGTTTTCAGATAGCCCTCAATGCAAAGGCTCTAGACGCAAATATTGGTGTGAGAGATAATTCAATCAAGGAAACACTGCATGTTGGTGAAGGGCATATTGAAGAAGGATCAGCCGAGTGGTTCTTGTGGGAGAACCACTCCATTTGGCTCACTAACTTCACACACCATCAGGCTTCCAAGCAGCTCTCAAGGAAACTCAGTATTCACACTCTATGCTTCCTGCTCTTTGTGTGCCTAGGACTGAAATGAAGCTTGGTCAGCATCCCACACAAACGAATGCTCCACATGCGGGTTTCACATGCCACCAACTCCACATTCACAGGCAACTTCAGCGCCACAGCCGTTTTCAGATAGCCCTCAATGCAAAGGCTCTAGACGCAAATATTGGTGTGAGAGCTAATTCAATCAAGGAAACACTGCATGTTGGTGAAGGGCATATTGAAGAAGGATCAGCCGAGTGGTTCTTGTGGGAGAACAACTCCATTTGGCTCACTAACTTCACACACCATCAGGCTTCCAAGCAGCTCTCAAGGAAACTCAGTTTTCACACTCTATGCTTAGTGCCCTTTGAGTGCATTATCTAGGAATGAATCTGGTAGAGCATCCCACACAAACGAATGCTCCACATGCGGGTTTCACATGCCACCAACTCCACATTCACAGGCAACTTCAGAGCCACAGCCGTTTTCAGATAGCCCTCAATGCAAAGGCTCTAGACGCAAATATTGGTGTGAGAGCTAATTCAATCAAGGAAACAATGCATGTTGGTGAAGGGCATATTGAAGAAGAATCAGCCGAGTGGTTCTTGTGGGAGAACCACTCCATTTGGCTCACTAACTTCACACACCATCAGACTTCCAAGCAGCTCTCAAGGAAACTCAGTTTTCACACTCTATGTTTAGTGCCCTTTGAGTGCATTATCTAGGAATGAACCTGGTAGAGCATCCCACACAAACGAATGCTCCACATGCGGGTTTCACATGCCACCAACTCCACATTCACAGGCAACTTCAGCGCCACAGCCGTTTTCAGATAGCCCTCAATGCAAAGGCTCTAGACGCAAATATTGGTGTGAGAGCTAATTCAATCAAGGAAACACTGCATGTTGGTGAAGGGCATATTGAAGAAGGATCAGCCGAGTGGTTCTTGTGGGAGAACAACTCCATTTGGCTCACTAACTTCACACACCATCAGGCTTCCAAGCAGCTCTCAAGGAAACTCAGTTTTCACACTCTATGTTTAGTGCCCTTTGAGTGCATTATCTAGGAATGAACCTGGTAGAGCATCCCACACAAACGAATGCTCCACATGCGGGTTTCACATGCCACCAACTCCACATTCACAGGCAACTTCAGCGCCACAGCCGTTTTCAGATAGCCCTCAATGCAAAGGCTCTAGACGCAAATATTGGTGTGAGAGCTAATTCAATCAAGGAAACAATGCATGTTGGTGAAGGGCATATTGAAGAATGATCAGCCGAGAAGTTCTTGTGGGAGAACAACTCCATTTGGCTCACTAACTTCACACACCATCAGGCTTCCAAGCAGCTCTCAAGGAAACTCAGTTTTCACACTCTATGCTTAGTGCCCTTTGAGTGCATTATCTAGGAATGAACCTGGTAGAGCAGCCCACACAAACGAATGCTCCACATGCGGGTTTCACATGCCACCAACTCCTCATTCACAGGCAACTTCAGCGCCACAGCCGTTTTCAGATAGCCCTCAATGCAAAGGCTCTAGACGCAAATATTGGTGTGAGTGCTAATTCAATCAAGGAAACACTGCATGTTGGTGAAGGGCATATTGAAGAAGGATCAGCCGAGTGGTTCTTGTGGGAGAACAACTCCATTTGGCTCACTAACTTCACACCATCAGGCTTCCAAGCAGCTCTCAAGGAAACTCAGTTTTCACACTCTATGCTTAGTGCGCTTTGTATGGCTAGGACTGAAATGAACCTGGTAGAGCATCCCACACAAACGAATGCTCCACATGCGGGTTTCACATGCCACCAACTCCACATTCACAGGCAACTTCAGCGCCACAGCCGTTTTCAGACAGCCCTCAATGCAAAGGCTCTAGACGCAAATATTGGTGTGAGAGCTAATTCAATCAAGGAAACACTGCATGTTGGTGAAGGGCATATTGAAGAAGGATCAGCCGAGTGGTTCTTGTGGGAGAACAACTCCATTTGGCTCACTAACTTCACACACCATCAGGCTTCCAAGCAGCTCTCAAGGAAACTCAGTTTTCACACTCTATGCTTCCTGCTCTTTGTGTGCCTAGGACTGAAATGAAGCTTGGTCAGCATCCCACACAAACGAATGCTCCACATGCGGGTTTCACATGCCACCAACTCCACATTCACAGGCAACTTCAGCGCCACAGCCGTTTTCAGATAGCCCTCAATGCAAAGGCTCTAGACGCAAATATTGGTGTGAGAGCTAATTCAATCAAGGAAACACTGCATGTTGGTGAAGGGCATATTGAAGAAGGATCAGCCGAGTGGTTCTTGTGGGAGAACAACTCCATTTGGCTCACTAACTTCACACACCATCAGGCTTACAAGAAGCTCTCAAGGAAACTCAGTTTTCACACTCTATGCTTAGTGCTCTTAGTGTGCCTAGGACTGAAATGAAGCTTGGTCAGCATCCCACACAAACGAATGCTCCACATGCGGGTTTCACATGCCACCAACTCCACATTCACAGGCAACTTCAGCGCCACAGTCGTTTTCAGATAGCCCTCAATGCAAAGGCTCTAGACGCAAATATTGGTGTGAGAGCTAATTCAATCAAGGAAACACTGCATGTTGGTGAAGGGCATATTGAAGAAGGATCAGCCGAGTGGTTCTTGTGGGAGAACAACTCCATTTGGCTCACTAACTTCACACACCATCAGGCTTCCAAGAAGCTCTCAAGGAAACTCAGTTTTCACACTCTATGCTTAGTGCTCTTAGTGTGCCTAGGACTGAAATGAAGCTTGGTCAGCATCCCACACAAACGAATGCTCCACAAGCGGGTTTCACATGCCACCAACTCCACATTCACAGGCAACTTCAGCGCCACAGCCGTTTTCAGATAGCCCTCAATGCAAAGGCTCTAGACGCAAATATTGGTGTGAGAGCTAATTCAATCAAGGAAACACTGCATGTTGGTGAAGGGCATATTGAAGAAGGATCAGCCGAGTGGTTCTTGTGGGAGAACAACTCCATTTGGCTCACTAACGTCACAAAGTATCAGGCTTCCAAGCAGCTCTCAAGGAAACTCAGTTTTCACATTCTATGCTTAGTGCCCTTTGAGTGCCTGGGACTGAAATGAATCTTGGAGAGCATCCCACACAAACGAATGCTCCACATGCGGGTTTCACATGCCACCAACTCCACATTCACAGGCAACTTCAGCGCCACAGCCGTTTTCAGATAGCCCTCAATGCAATGGCTCTAGACGCAAATATTGGTGTGAGAGCTAATTCAATCAAGGAAACACTGCATGTTGGTGAAGGGCATATTGAAGAAGGATCAGCCGAGTGGTTCTTGTGGGAGAACAACTCCATTTGGCTCACTAACTTCACACACCATCAGGCTTCCAAGCAGCTCTCAAGGAAACTCAGTTTTCACACTCTATGCTTAGTGCCCTTTGAGTGCATTATCTAGGAATGAACCTCGTAGAGCAGCCCACACAAACGAATGCTCCACATGCGGGTTTCACATGCCACCAACTCCACATTCACAGGCAACTTCAGCGCCACAGCCGTTTTCAGATAGCCCTCAATGCAAAGGCTCTAGACGCAAATATTGGTGTGAGAGCTAATTCAATCAAGGAAACACTGCATGTTGGTGAAGGGCATATTGAAGAAGGATCAGCCGAGTGGTTCTTGTGGGAGAACAACTCCATTTGGCTCACTAACTTCACACACCATCAGGCTTCCAAGCAGCTCTCAAGGAAACTCAGTTTTCACATTCTATGCTTAATGCCCTTTGAGTGCATTATCTAGGAATGAACCTGGTAGAGCATCCCACACAAACGAATGCTCCACATGCGGGTTTCACATGCCACCAACCCCACATTCACAGGCAACTTCAGCGCCACAGCCGTTTTCAGATAGCCCTCAATGCAAAGGCTCTAGACGCAAATATTGGTGTGAGAGCTAATTCAGTCAAGGAAACACTGCATGTTGGTGAAGGGCATATTGAAGAAGGATCAGCCGAGTGGTTCTTGTGGGAGAACAACTCCATTTGGCTCACTAACTTCACACACCATCAGGCTTCCAAGCAGCTCTCAAGGAAACTCAGTTTTCACACTCTATGCTTAGTGCCCTTTGTATGGCTAGGACTGAAATGAACCTGGTAGAGCATCCCACACAAACGAATGCTCCACATGCGGGTTTCACATGCCACCAACTCCACATTCACAGGCAACTTCAGCGCCACAGCCGTTTTCAGATAGCCCTCAATGCAAAGGCTCTAGACGCAAATATTGGTGTGAGAGCTAATTCAATCAAGGAAACACTGCATGTTGGTGAAGGGCATATTGAAGAAGGATCAGCCGAGTGGTTCTTGTGGGAGAACAACTCCATTTGGCTCACTAACTTCACACACCATCAGGCTTCCAAGAAGCTCTCAAGGAAACTCAGTTTTCACACTCTATGCTTAGTGCTCTTAGTGTGCCTAGGACTGAAATGAAGCTTGGTCAGCATCCCACACAAACGAATGCTCCACAAGCGGGTTTCACATGCCACCAACTCCACATTCACAGGCAACTTCAGCGCCACAGCCGTTTTCAGATAGCCCTCAATGCAAAGGCTCTAGACGCAAATATTGGTGTGAGAGCTAATTCAATCAAGGAAACACTGCATGTTGGTGAAGGGCATATTGAAGAAGGATCAGCCGAGTGGTTCTTGTGGGAGAACAACTCCATTTGGCTCACTAACGTCACAAAGTATCAGGCTTCCTAGCAGCTCTCAAGGAAACTCAGTTTTCACATTCTATGCTTAGTGCCCTTTGAGTGCCTGGGACTGAAATGAATCTTGGAGAGCATCCCACATAAACGAATGCTCCACATGCGGGTTTCACATGCCACCAACTCCACATTCACAGGCAACTTCAGCGCCACAGCCGTTTTCAGATAGCCCTCAATGCAATGACTCTAGACGCAAATATTGGTGTGAGAGCTAATTCAATCAAGGAAACACTGCATGTTGGTGAAGGGCATATTGAAGAAGGATCAGCCGAGTGGTTCTTGTGGGAGAACAACTCCATTTGGCTCACTAACTTCACACACCATCAGGCTTCCAAGCAGCTCTCAAGGAAACTCAGTTTTCACACTCTATGCTTAGTGCCCTTTGAGTGCATTATCTAGGAATGAACCTCGTAGAGCAGCCCACACAAACGAATGCTCCACATGCGGGTTTCACATGCCACCAACTCCACATTCACAGGCAACTTCAGCGCCACAGCCGTTTTCAGATAGCCCTCAATGCAAAGGCTCTAGACGCAAATATTGGTGTGAGAGCTAATTCAATCAAGGAAACACTGCATGTTGGTGAAGGGCATATTGAAGAAGGATCAGCCGAGTGGTTCTTGTGGGAGAACAACTCCATTTGGCTCACTAACTTCACACACCATCAGGCTTCCAAGCAGCTCTCAAGGAAACTCAGTTTTCACACTCTATGTTTAGTGCCCTTTGAGTGCATTATCTAGGAATGAACCTGGTAGAGCATCCCACACAAACGAATGCTCCACATGCGGGTTTCACATGCCACCAACTCCACATTCACAGGCAACTTCAGCGCCACAGCCGTTTTCAGATAGCCCTCAATGCAAAGGCTCTAGACGCAAATATTGGTGTGAGAGCTAATTCAATCAAGGAAACACTGCATGTTGGTGAAGGGCATATTGAAGAATGATCAGCCGAGAGGTTCTTGTGGGAGAACAACTCCATTTGGCTCACTAACTTCACACACCATCAGGCTTCCAAGCAGCTCTCAAGGAAACTCAGTTTTCACACTCTATGCTTAGTGCCCTTTGAGTGCATTATCTAGGAATGAACCTGGTAGAGCAGCCCACACAAACGAATGCTCCACATGCGGGTTTCACATGCCACCAACTCCACATTCACAGGCAACTTCAGCGCCACAGCCGTTTTCAGATAGCCCTCAATGCAAAGGCTCTAGACGCAAATATTGGTGTGAGTGCTAATTCAATCAAGGAAACACTGCATGTTGGTGAAGGGCATATTGAAGAAGGATCAGCCGAGTGGTTCTTGTGGGAGAACAACTCCATTTGGCTCACTAACTTCACACCATCAGGCTTCCAAGCAGCTCTCAAGGAAACTCAGTTTTCACACTCTATGCTTAGTGCCCTTTGTATGGCTAGGACTGAAATGAACCTAGTACAGCATCCCACACAAACGAATGCTCCACATGCGGGTTTCACATGCCACCAACTCCACATTCACAGGCAACTCAGCGCCACAGCCGTTTTCAGACAGCCCTCAATGCAAAGGCTCTAGACGCAAATATTGGTGTGAGAGCTAATTCAATCAAGGAAACACTGCATGTTGGTGAAGGGCATATTGAAGAAGGATCAGCCGAGTGGTTCTTGTGGAGCACAACTCCATTTGGCTCACTAACTTCACACACCATCAGGCTTCCAAGCAGCTCTCAAGGAACTCAGTTTTCATACTCTATGCTTCCTGCTCTTTGTGTGCCTAGGACTGAAATGAAGCTTGGTCAGCATCCCACACCAACGAATGCTCCACATGCGGGTTTCACATGCCACCAACTCCACATTCACAGGCAACTTCAGCGCCACAGCCGTTTTCAGATAGCCCTCAATGCAAAGGCTCTAGACGCAAATATTGGTGTGAGAGCTAATTCAATCAAGGAAACACTGCATGTTGGTGAAGGGCATATTGAAGAAGGATCAGCCGAGTGGTTCTTGTGGGAGAACAACTCCATTTGGCTCACTAACTTCACACACCATCAGGCTTCCAAGCAGCTCTCAAGGAAACTCAGTTTTCACACTCTATGCTTAGTGCCCTTTGTATGGCTAGGACTGAAATGAACCTGGTAGAGCATCCCACACAAACGAATTCTCCACATGCGGGTTTCACATGCCACCAACTCCACATTCACAGGCAACTTCAGCGCCACAGCCGTTTTCAGATAGCCCTCAATGCAAAGGCTCTAGACGCAAATATTGGTGTGAGAGCTAATTCAATCAAGGAAACACTGCATGTTGGTGAAGGGCATATTGAAGAAGGATCAGCCGAGTGGTTCTTGTGGGAGAACAACTCCATTTGGCTCACTAACTCACACACCATCAGGCTTCCAAGAAGCTCTCAAGGAAACTCAGTTTTCACACTCTATGCTTAGTGCTCTTAGTGTGCCTAGGACTGAAATGAAGCTTGGTCAGCATCCCACACAAACGAATGCTCCACATGCGGGTTTCACATGCCACCAACTCCACATTCACAGGCAACTTCAGCGCCACAGTCGTTTTCAGATAGCCCTCAATGCAAAGGCTCTAGACGCAAATATTGGTGTGAGAGCTAATTCAATCAAGGAAACACTGCATGTTGGTGAAGGGCATATTGAAGAAGGATCAGCCGAGTGGTTCTTGTGGGAGAACAACTCCATTTGGCTCACTAACTTCACACACCATCAGGCTTCCAAGAAGCTCTCAAGGAAACTCAGTTTTCACACTCTATGCTTAGTGCTCTTAGTGTGCCTAGGACTGAAATGAAGCTTGGTCAGCATCCCACACAAACGAATGCTCCACAAGCGGGTTTCACATGCCACCAACTCCACATTCACAGGCAACTTCAGCGCCACAGCCGTTTTCAGATAGCCCTCAATGCAAAGGCTCTAGACGCAAATATTGGTGTGAGAGCTAATTCAATCAAGGAAACACTGCATGTTGGTGAAGGGCATATTGAAGAAGGATCAGCCGAGTGGTTCTTGTGGGAGAACAACTCCATTTGGCTCACTAACGTCACAAAGTATCAGGCTTCCAAGCAGCTCTCAAGGAAACTCAGTTTTCACATTCTATGCTTAGTGCCCTTTGAGTGCCTGGGACTGAAATGAATCTTGGAGAGCATCCCACACCACCGAATGCTCCACATGCGGGTTTCACATGCCACCAACTCCACATTCACAGGCAACTTCAGCGCCACAGCCGTTTTCAGATAGCCCTCAATGCAATGGCTCTAGACGCAAATATTGGTGTGAGAGCTAATTCAATCAAGGAAACACTGCATGTTGGTGAAGGGCATATTGAAGAATGATCAGCCGAGAGGTTCTTGTGGGAGAACAACTCCATTTGGCTCACTAACTTCACACACCATCAGGCTTCCAAGCAGCTCTCAAGGAAACTCAGTTTTCACACTCTATGCTTAGTGCCCTTTGAGTGCATTATCTAGGAATGAACCTGGTAGAGCAGCCCACACAAACGAATGCTCCACATGCGGGTTTCACATGCCACCAACTCCACATTCACAGGCAACTTCAGCGCCACAGCCGTTTTCAGATAGCCCTCAATGCAAAGGCTCTAGACGCAAATATTGGTGTGAGTGCTAATTCAATCAAGGAAACACTGCATGTTGGTGAAGGGCATATTGAAGAAGGATCAGCCGAGTGGTTCTTGTGGGAGAACAACTCCATTTGGCTCACTAACTTCACACCATCAGGCTTCCAAGCAGCTCTCAAGGAAACTCAGTTTTCACACTCTATGCTTAGTGCCCTTTGTATGGCTAGGACTGAAATGAACCTAGTACAGCATCCCACACAAACGAATGCTCCACATGCGGGTTTCACATGCCACCAACTCCACATTCACAGGCAACTTCAGCGCCACAGCCGTTTTCAGACAGCCCTCAATGCAAAGGCTCTAGACGCAAATATTGGTGTGAGAGCTAATTCAATCAAGGAAACACTGCATGTTGGTGAAGGGCATATTGAAGAAGGATCAGCCGAGTGGTTCTTGTGGGAGCACAACTCCATTTGGCTCACTAACTTCACACACCATCAGGCTTCCAAGCAGCTCTCAAGGAAACTCAGTTTTCATACTCTATGCTTCCTGCTCTTTGTGTGCCTAGGACTGAAATGAAGCTTGGTCAGCATCCCACACCAACGAATGCTCCACATGCGGGTTTCACATGCCACCAACTCCACATTCACAGGCAACTTCAGCGCCACAGCCGTTTTCAGATAGCCCTCAATGCAAAGGCTCTAGACGCAAATATTGGTGTGAGAGCTAATTCAATCAAGGAAACACTGCATGTTGGTGAAGGGCATATTGAAGAAGGATCAGCCGAGTGGTTCTTGTGGGAGAACAACTCCATTTGGCTCACTAACTTCACACACCATCAGGCTTCCAAGCAGCTCTCAAGGAAACTCAGTTTTCACACTCTATGCTTAGTGCCCTTTGTATGGCTAGGACTGAAATGAACCTGGTAGAGCATCCCACACAAACGAATTCTCCACATGCGGGTTTCACATGCCACCAACTCCACATTCACAGGCAACTTCAGCGCCACAGCCGTTTTCAGATAGCCCTCAATGCAAAGGCTCTAGACGCAAATATTGGTGTGAGAGCTAATTCAATCAAGGAAACACTGCATGTTGGTGAAGGGCATATTGAAGAAGGATCAGCCGAGTGGTTCTTGTGGGAGAACAACTCCATTTGGCTCACTAACTTCACACACCATCAGGCTTCCAAGAAGCTCTCAAGGAAACTCAGTTTTCACACTCTATGCTTAGTGCTCTTAGTGTGCCTAGGACTGAAATGAAGCTTGGTCAGCATCCCACACAAACGAATGCTCCACATGCGGGTTTCACATGCCACCAACTCCACATTCACAGGCAACTTCAGCGCCACAGTCGTTTTCAGATAGCCCTCAATGCAAAGGCTCTAGACGCAAATATTGGTGTGAGAGCTAATTCAATCAAGGAAACACTGCATGTTGGTGAAGGGCATATTGAAGAAGGATCAGCCGAGTGGTTCTTGTGGGAGAACAACTCCATTTGGCTCACTAACTTCACACACCATCAGGCTTCCAAGAAGCTCTCAAGGAAACTCAGTTTTCACACTCTATGCTTAGTGCTCTTAGTGTGCCTAGGACTGAAATGAAGCTTGGTCAGCATCCCACACAAACGAATGCTCCACAAGCGGGTTTCACATGCCACCAACTCCACATTCACAGGCAACTTCAGCGCCACAGCCGTTTTCAGATAGCCCTCAATGCAAAGGCTCTAGACGCAAATATTGGTGTGAGAGCTAATTCAATCAAGGAAACACTGCATGTTGGTGAAGGGCATATTGAAGAAGGATCAGCCGAGTGGTTCTTGTGGGAGAACAACTCCATTTGGCTCACTAACGTCACAAAGTATCAGGCTTCCAAGCAGCTCTCAAGGAAACTCAGTTTTCACATTCTATGCTTAGTGCCCTTTGAGTGCCTGGGACTGAAATGAATCTTGGAGAGCATCCCACACCACCGAATGCTCCACATGCGGGTTTCACATGCCACCAACTCCACATTCACAGGCAACTTCAGCGCCACAGCCGTTTTCAGATAGCCCTCAATGCAATGGCTCTAGACGCAAATATTGGTGTGAGAGCTAATTCAATCAAGGAAACACTGCATGTTGGTGAAGGGCATATTGAAGAAGGATCAGCCGAGTGGTTCTTGTGGGAGAACAACTCCATTTGGCTCACTAACGTCACAAAGTATCAGGCTTCCAAGCAGCTCTCAAGGAAACTCAGTTTTCACACTCTATGCTTAGTGCCCTTTGAGTGCATTATCTAGGAATGAACCTCGTAGAGCAGCCCACACAAACGAATGCTCCACATGCGGGTTTCACATGCCACCAACTCCACATTCACAGGCAACTTCAGCGCCACAGCCGTTTTCAGATAGCCCTCAATGCAAAGGCTCTAGACGCAAATATTGGTGTGAGAGCTAATTCAATCAAGGAAACACTGCATGTTGGTGAAGGGCATATTGAAGAAGGATCAGCCGAGTGGTTCTTGTGGGAGAACAACTCCATTTGGCTCACTAACTTCACACACCATCAGGCTTCCAAGCAGCTCTCAAGGAAACTCAGTTTTCACATTCTATGCTTAATGCCCTTTCAGTGCATTATCTAGGAATGAACCTGGTAGAGCATCCCACACAAACGAATGCTCCACATGCGGGTTTCACATGCCACCAACCCCACATTCACAGGCAACTTCAGCGCCACAGCCGTTTTCAGATAGCCCTCAATGCAAAGGCTCTAGACGCAAATATTGGTGTGAGAGCTAATTCAATCAAGGAAACACTGCATGTTGGTGAAGGGCATATTGAAGAAGGATCAGCCGAGTGGTTCTTGTGGGAGAACAACTCCATTTGGCTCACTAACTTCACACACCATCAGGCTTCCAAGAAGCTCTCAAGGAAACTCAGTTTTCACACTCTATGCTTAGTGCTCTTAGTGTGCCTAGGACTGAAATGAAGCTTGGTCAGCATCCCACACAAACGAATGCTCCACAAGCGGGTTTCACATGCCACCAACTCCACATTCACAGGCAACTTCAGCGCCACAGCCGTTTTCAGATAGCCCTCAATGCAAAGGCTCTAGACGCAAATATTGGTGTGAGAGCTAATTCAATCAAGGAAACACTGCATGTTGGTGAAGGGCATATTGAAGAAGGATCAGCCGAGTGGTTCTTGTGGGAGAACAACTCCATTTGGCTCACTAACGTCACAAAGTATCAGGCTTCCAAGCAGCTCTCAAGGAAACTCAGTTTTCACATTCTATGCTTAGTGCCCTTTGAGTGCCTGGGACTGAAATGAATCTTGGAGAGCATCCCACATAAACGAATGCTCCACATGCGGGTTTCACATGCCACCAACTCCACATTCACAGGCAACTTCAGCGCCACAGCCGTTTTCAGATAGCCCTCAATGCAATGGCTCTAGACGCAAATATTGGTGTGAGAGCTAATTCAATCAAGGAAACACTGCATGTTGGTGAAGGGCATATTGAAGAAGGATCAGCCGAGTGGTTCTTGTGGGAGAACAACTCCATTTGGCTCACTAACTTCACACACCATCAGGCTTCCAAGCAGCTCTCAAGGAAACTCAGTTTTCACACTCTATGCTTAGTGCCCTTTGAGTGCATTATCTAGGAATGAACCTCATAGAGCAGCCCACACAAACGAATGCTCCACATGCGGGTTTCACATGCCACCAACTCCACATTCACAGGCAACTTCAGCGCCACAGCCGTTTTCAGATAGCCCTCAATGCAAAGGCTCTAGACGCAAATATTGGTGTGAGAGCTAATTCAATCAAGGAAACACTGCATGTTGGTGAAGGGCATATTGAAGAAGGATCAGCCGAGTGGTTCTTGTGGGAGAACAACTCCATTTGGCTCACTAACTTCACACACCATCAGGCTTCCAAGCAGCTCTCAAGGAAACTCAGTTTTTACACTCTATGCTTAGTGCCCTTTGAGTGCATTATCTAGGAATGAACATGGTAGAGCATCCCACACTTACGAATTCTCCACTTGCGGGTTTCACATGCCACCAACTCCACATTCACAGGCAACTTCAGCGCCACAGCCACTTTCAGATAGCCCTCAATGCAAAGGATCTAGACGCAAATATTGGTGTGAGAGCTAATTCAATCAAGGAAACACTGCATGTTGGTGAAGGGCATATTGAAGAAGGATCAGCCGAGTGGTTCTTGTGGGAGAACAAATCCATTTGGCTCACTAACTTCACACACCATCAGGCTTCCAAGAAGCTCTCAAGGAAACTCAGTTTTCACACTCTATGCTTAGTGCTCTTTGTGTGCCTAGGACTGAAATGAAGCTTGGTCAGCATCCCACTCCAACGAATGCTCCACATGCGGGTTTCACATGCCACCAACTCCACATTCACAGGCAACTTCAGCGCCACAGCCGTTTTCAAATAGCCCTCAATGCAAAGGCTCTAGACGCAAATATTGGTGTGAGAGCTAATTCAATCAAGGAAACACTGCATGTTGGTGATGGGCATATTGAAGAAGGATCAGCCGAGTGGTTCTTGTGGGAGAACAACTCCATTTGGCTCACTAACTTCACACACCATCAGGCTTCCAAGCAGCTCTCAAGGAAACTCAGTTTTCACACTCTATGCTTAGTGCCCTTTGTATGGCTAGGACTGAAATGAACCTGGTAGAGCATCCCACACAAACGAATGCTCCACATGCGGGTTTCACATGCCACCAACTCCACATTCACAGGCAACTTCAGCGCCACAGCCGTTTTCAGATAGCCCTCAATGCAAAGGCTCTAGACGCAAATATTGGTGTGAGAGCTAATTCAATCAAGGAAACACTGCATGTTGGTGAAGGGCATATTGAAGAAGGATCAGCCGAGTGGTTCTTGTGGGAGAACAACTCCATTTGGCTCACTAACTTCACACACCATCAGGCTTCCAAGCAGCTCTCAAGGAAACTCAGTTTTCACACTCTATGCTTAGTGCCCTTTGAGTGCATTATCTAGGAATGATCCTGGTAGAGCATCCCACACAAACGAATGCTCCACATGCGGGTTTCACGTGCCACCAACCCCACATTCAAAGGCAACTTCAGCGCCACAGCCGTTTTCAGATAGCCCTCAATGCAAAGGCTCTAGACGCAAATATTGGTGTGAGAGCTAATTCAATCAAGGAAACACTGCATGTTGGTGAAGGGCATATTGAAGAAGGATCAGCCGAGTGGTTCTTGTGGGAGGACAACTCCATTTGGCTCACTAGCTTCACACACCATCAGGTTTCCAAACAGCTCTCAAGGAAACTCAGTTTTCACACTCTATGCTTAGTGCTCTTTGAGTGCCTAGGACTGAAATGAAGCTTGGTCAGCATCCCACACAAACGAATGCTCCACATGCGGGTTTCACATGCCACCAACTCCACATTCTCAGGCAACTTCAGCGCCACAGCCGTTTTCAGATAGCCCTCAATGCAAAGGCTCTAGAGGCAAATATTGGTGTGAGAGCTAATTCAATCAAGGAAACACTGCATGTTGGTGAAGGGCATATTGAAGAAGGATCAGCCGAGTGGTTCTTGTGGGAGAACAACTCCATTTGGCTCACTAACTTCACACACCATCAGGCTTCCAAGCAGCTCTCAAGGAAACTCAGTTTTCACACTCTATGCTTAGTGCCCTTTGAGTGCATTATCTAGGAATGAACCTGGTAGAGCATCCCACACAAACGAATGCTCCACATGCGGGTTTCACATGCCACCAACTCCACATTCACAGGCAACTTCAGCGCCACAGCCGTTTTCAGAAAGCCCTCAATGCAAAGGCTCTAGACGCAAATATTGGTGTGAGAGCTAATTCAATCAAGGAAACAATGCATGTTGGTGAAGGGCATATTGAAGAAGGATCAGCCGAGTGGTTCTTATGGGAGAACAACTCCATTTGGCTCACTAACTTCACACACCATCAGGCTTCCAAGCAGCTCTCAAGGAAACTCAGTTTTCACACTCTATGCTTAGTGCCCTTTGTATGGCTAGGACTGAAATGAACCTGGTAGAGCATCCCACACAAACGAATGCTCCACATGCGGGTTTCACATGCCACCAACTCCACATTCACAGGCAACTTCAGCACCACAGCCGTTTTCAGATAGCCCTCAATGCAAAGGCTCTAGACGCAAATATTGGTGTGAGAGCTAATTCAATCAAGGAAACACTGCATGTTGGTGAAGGGCATATTGAAGAAGGATCAGCCGAGTGGTTCTTGTGGGAGAACAACTCCATTTGGCTCACTAACTTCACACACCATCAGGCTTCCAAGCAGCTCTCAAGGAAACTCAGTTTTCACACTCTATGCTTAGTGCCCTTTGTATGGCTAGGACTGAAATGAACCTGGTAGAGCATCCCACACAAACGAATGCTCCACATGCGGGTTTCACATGCCACCAACCCCACATTCACAGGCAACTTCAGCGCCACAGCCGTTTTCAGATAGCCCTCAATGCAAAGGCTCTAGACGCAAATATTGGTGTGAGAGCTAATTCAATCAAGGAAACACTGCATGTTGGTGAAGGGCATATTGAAGAAGGATCAGCCGAGTGGTTCTTGTGGGAGAACAACTCCATTTGGCTCACTAACTTCACACACCATCAGGTTTCCAAGCAGCTCTCAAGGAAACTCAGTTTTCACACTCTATGCTTAGTGCTCTTTGTGTGCCTAGGACTGAAATGAAGCTTGGTCAGCATCCCACACAAACGAATGCTCCACATGTGGGTTTCACATGCCACCAACTCCACATTCACAGGCAACTTCAGCGCCACAGCCGTTTTCAGATAGCCCTCAATGCAAAGGCTCTAGACGCAAATATTGGTGTGAGAGCTAATTCAATCAAGGAAACACTGCATGTTGGTGAAGGGCATATTGAAGAAGGATCAGCCGAGTGGTTCTTGTGGGAGAACAACTCCATTTGGCTCACTAACTTCACACACCATCAGGCTTCCAAGAAGCTCTCAAGGAAACTCAGTTTTTACACTCTATGCTTAGTGCCCTTTGAGTGCATTATCTAGGAATGAACATGGT
The DNA here is from genome assembly GCF_030435755.1 of Ochotona princeps. Classification (NCBI taxonomy): domain Eukaryota; kingdom Metazoa; phylum Chordata; class Mammalia; order Lagomorpha; family Ochotonidae; genus Ochotona; species Ochotona princeps. The sequence goes on along the minus strand of NW_026697299.1, from coordinate 10,257 downwards.
AGAGCATCCCACACTTACGAATTCTCCACTTGCGGGTTTCACATGCCACCAACTCCACATTCACAGGCAACTTCAGCGCCACAGCCATTTTCAGATAGCCCTCAATGCAAAGGCTCTAGACGCAAATATTGGTGTGAGAGATAATTGAATCAAGGAAACACTGCATGTTGGTGAAGGACATATTGAAGAAGGATCAGCCGAGTGGTTCTTGTGGGAGAACAACTCCATTTGGCTCACTAACTTCACACACCATCAGGCTTCCAAGCAGCTCTCAAGGAAACTCAGTTTTCACACTCTATGCTTAGTGCCCTTTGTATGGCTAGGACTGAAATGAACCTGGTAGAGCATCCCACACAAACGAATGCTCCACATGCGGGTTTCACATGCCACCAACTCCACATTCACAGGCAACTTCAGCGCCACAGCCGTTTTCAGAAAGCCCTCAATGCAAAGGCTCTAGACGCAAATATTGGTGTGAGAGCTAATTCAATCAAGGAAACACTGCATGTTGGTGATGGGCATATTGAAGAAGGATCAGCCGAGTGGTTCTTGTGGGAGAACAACTCCATTTGGCTCACAAACTTCACACACCATCAGGCTTCCAAGCAGCTCTCAAGGAAACTCAGTTTTCACACTCTATGCTTAGTGCCCTTTGTATGGCTAGGACTGAAATGAACCTGGTAGAGCATCCCACACAAACGAATGCTCCACATGCGGGTTTCACATGCCACCAACTCCACATTCAAAGGCAACTTCAGCGCCACAGCCCTTTTCAGATAGCCCTCAATGCAAAGGCTCTAGACGCAAATATTGGTGTGAGAGCTAATTCAATCAAGGAAACACTGCATGTTGGTGAAGGGCATATTGAAGAAGGATCAGCCGAGTGGTTCTTGTGGGAGAACAAATCCATTTGGCTCACTAACTTCACACACCATCAGGCTTCCAAGAAGCTCTCAAGGAAACTCAGTTTTCACACTCTATGCTTAGTGCTCTTTGTGTGTCTCGGACTGAAATGAAGCTTGGTCAGCATCCCACTCCAACGAATGCTCCACATGCGGGTTTCACATGCCACCAACTCCACATTCACAGGCAACTTCAGCGCCACAGCCGTTTTCAAATAGCCCTCAATGCAAAGGCTCTAGACGCAAATATTGGTGTGAGAGCTAATTCAATCAAGGAAACACTGCATGTTGGTGATGGGCATATTGAAGAAGGATCAGCCGAGTGGTTCTTGTGGGAGAACAACTCCATTTGGCTCACTAACTTCACACACCATCAGGCTTCCAAGCAGCTCTCAAGGAAACTCAGTTTTCACACTCTATGCTTAGTGCCCTTTGTATGGCTAGGACTGAAATGAACCTGGTAGAGCATCCCACACAAACGAAAGCTCCACATGCGGGTTTCACATGCCACCAACTCCACATTCACAGGCAACTTCAGCGCCACAGCCGTTTTCAGATAGCCCTCAATGCAAAGGCTCTAGACGCAAATATTGGTGTGAGAGCTAATTCAATCAAGGAAACACTGCATGTTGGTGAAGGGGCATATTGAAGAAGGATCAGCCGAGTGGTTCTTGTGGGAGAACAACTCCATTTGGCTCACTAACTTCACACACCATCAGGCTTCCAAGCAGCTCTCAAGGAAACTCAGTTTTCACACTCTATGCTTAGTGCCCTTTGAGTGCATTATCTAGGAATGATCCTGGTAGAGCATCCCACACAAACGAATGCTCCACATGCGGGTTTCACATGCCACCAACCCCACATTCAAAGGCAACTTCAGCGCCACAGCCGTTTTCAGATAGCCCTCAATGCAAAGGCTCTAGACGCAAATATTGGTGTGAGAGCTAATTCAATCAAGGAAACACTGCATGTTGGTGAAGGGCATATTGAAGAAGGATCAGCCGAGTGGTTCTTGTGGGAGGACAACTCCATTTGGCTCACTAGCTTCACACACCATCAGGTTTCCAAACAGCTCTCAAGGAAACTCAGTTTTCACACTCTATGCTTAGTGCTCTTTGAGTGCCTAGGACTGAAATGAAGCTTGGTCAGCATCCCACACAAACGAATGCTCCACATGCGGGTTTCACATGCCACCAACTCCACATTCTCAGGCAACTTCAGCGCCACAGCCGTTTTCAGATAGCCCTCAATGCAAAGGCTCTAGACGCAAATATTGGTGTGAGAGCTAATTCAATCAAGGAAACACTGCATGTTGGTGAAGGGCATATTGAAGAAGGATCAGCCGAGTGGTTCTTGTGGGAGAACAACTCCATTTGGCTCACTAACTTCACACACCATCAGGCTTCCAAGCAGCTCTCAAGGAAACTCAGTTTTCACACTCTATGCTTAGTGCCCTTTGAGTGCATTATCTAGGAATGAACCTGGTAGAGCATCCCACACAAACGAATGCTCCACATGCGGGTTTCACATGCCACCAACTCCACATTCACAGGCAACTTCAGCGCCACAGCCGTTTTCAGAAAGCCCTCAATGCAAAGGCTCTAGACGCAAATATTGGTGTGAGAGCTAATTCAATCAAGGAAACAATGCATGTTGGTGAAGGGCATATTGAAGAAGGATCAGCCGAGTGGTTCTTATGGGAGAACAACTCCATTTGGCTCACTAACTTCACACACCATCAGGCTTCCAAGCAGCTCTCAAGGAAACTCAGTTTTCACACTCTATGCTTAGTGCCCTTTGTATGGCTAGGACTGAAATGAACCTGGTAGAGCATCCCACACAAACGAATGCTCCACATGCGGGTTTCACATGCCACCAACTCCACATTCACAGGCAACTTCAGCACCACAGCCGTTTTCAGATAGCCCTCAATGCAAAGGCTCTAGACGCAAATATTGGTGTGAGAGCTAATTCAATCAAGGAAACACTGCATGTTGGTGAAGGGCATATTGAAGAAGGATCAGCCGAGTGGTTCTTGTGGGAGAACAACTCCATTTGGCTCACTAACTTCACACACCATCAGGCTTCCAAGCAGCTCTCAAGGAAACTCAGTTTTCACACTCTATGCTTAGTGCCCTTTGTATGGCTAGGACTGAAATGAACCTGGTAGAGCATCCCACACAAACGAATGCTCCACATGCGGGTTTCACATGCCACCAACCCCACATTCACAGGCAACTTCAGCGCCACAGCCGTTTTCAGATAGCCCTCAATGCAAAGGCTCTAGACGCAAATATTGGTGTGAGAGCTAATTCAATCAAGGAAACACTGCATGTTGGTGAAGGGCATATTGAAGAAGGATCAGCCGAGTGGTTCTTGTGGGAGAACAACTCCATTTGGCTCACTAACTTCACACACCATCAGGTTTCCAAGCAGCTCTCAAGGAAACTCAGTTTTCACACTCTATGCTTAGTGCTCTTTGTGTGCCTAGGACTGAAATGAAGCTTGGTCAGCATCCCACACAAACGAATGCTCCACATGTGGGTTTCACATGCCACCAACTCCACATTCACAGGCAACTTCAGCGCCACAGCCGTTGTCAGATAGCCCTCAATGCAAAGGCTCTAGACGCAAATATTGGTGTGAGAGCTAATTCAATCAAGGAAACACTGCATGTTGGTGAAGGGCATATTGAAGAAGGATCAGCCGAGTGGTTCTTGTGGGAGAACAACTCCATTTGGCTCACTAACTTCACACACCATCAGGCTTCCAAGCAGCTCTCAAGGAAACTCAGTTTTCACACTCTATGCTTAGTGCCCTTTGAGTGCATTATCTAGGAATGAACCTGGTAGAGCATCCCACACAAACGAATGCTCCACATGCGGGTTTCACATGCCACCAACCCCACATTCACAGGCAACTTCAGCACCACAGCCGTTTTCAGATAGCCCTCAATGCAAAGGCTCTAGACGCAAATATTGGTGTGAGAGATAATTCAATCAAGGAAACACTGCATGTTGGTGAAGGGCATATTGAAGAAGGATCAGCCGAGTGGTTCTTGTGGGAGAACAACTCCATTTGGCTCACTAACTTCACACACCATCAGGTTTCCAAGCAGCTCTCAAGGAAACTCAGTTTTCACACTCTATGCTTATTGCTCTTTGTGTGCCTAGGACTGAAATGAAGCTTGGTCAGCATCCCACACAAACGAATGCTCCACATGCGGGTTTCACATGCCACCAACTCCACATTCACAGGCAACTTCATCGCCACAGCCGTTTTCAGATAGCCCCCAATGCAAAGGCTCTAGACATAAATATTGGTGTGAGAGCTAATTCAATCAAGGAAACACTGCATGTTGGTGAAGGGCATATTGAAGAAGGATCAGCCGAGTGGTTCTTGTGGGAGAACAACTCCATTTGGCTCACTAACTTCACACACCATCAGGCTTCCAAGCAGCTCTCAAGGAAACTCAGTTTTCACACTCTATGCTTAGTGCCCTTTGAGTGCATTATCTAGGAATGAACCTGGTAGAGCATCCCACACAAACGAATGCTCCACATGCGGGTTTCACATGCCACCAACCCCACATTCACAGGCAACTTCAGCGCCACAGCCGTTTTCAGATAGCCCTCAATGCAAAGGCTCTAGACGCAAATATTGGTGTGAGAGCTAATTCAATCAAGGAAACACTGCATGTTGGTGAAGGGCATATTGAAGAAGGATCAGCCGAGTGGTTCTTGTGGGAGAACAACTCCATTTGGCTCACTAACTTCACACACCATCAGGTTTCCAAGCAGCTCTCAAGGAAACTCAGTTTTCACACTCTATGCTTAGTGCTCTTTGTGTGCCTAGGACTGAAATGAAGCTTGGTCAGCATCCCACACCAACGAATGCTCCACATGCGGGTTTCACATGCCACCAACTCCACATTCACAGGCAACTTCAGCGCCACAGCCGTTTTCAGACAGCCCTCAATGCAAAGGCTCTAGACGCAAATATTGGTGTGAGAGCTAATTCAATCAAGGAAACACTGCATGTTGGTGAAGGGCATATTGAAGAAGGATCAGCCAAGTGGTTCTTGTGGGAGAACAACTCCATTTGGCTCACTAACTTCACACACCATCAGGCTTCCAAGCAGCTCTCAAGGAAACTCAGTTTTCACACTCTATGCTTAGTGCCCTTTGTATGGCTAGGACTGAAATGAACCTGGTAGAGCATCCCACACAAACGAATGCTCCACATGCGGGTTTCACATGCCACCAACTCCACATTCACAGGCAACTTCAGCGCCACAGCCGTTTTCAGATAGCCCTCAATGCAAAGGCTCTAGACGCAAATATTGGTGTGAGAGCTAATTCAATCAAGGAAACACTGCATGTTGGTGAAGGGCATATTGAAGAAGGATCAGCCGAGTGGTTCTTGTGGGAGAACAACTCCATTTGGCTCACTAACTTCACACACCATCAGGCTTCCAAGCAGCTCTCAAGGAAACTCAGTTTTCACACTCTATGCTTAGTGCCCTTTGAGTGCATTATCTAGGAATGAACCTGGTAGAGCATCCCACACAAACGAATGCTCCACATGCGGGTTTCACATGCCACCAACCCCACATTCACAGGCAACTTCAGCGCCACAGCCGTTTTCAGATAGCCCTCAATGCAAAGGCTCTAGACGCAAATATTGGTGTGAGAGCTAATTCAATCAAGGAAACACTGCATGTTGGTGAAGGGCATATTGAAGAAGGATCAGCCGAGTGGTTCTTGTGGGAGAACAACTCCATTTGGCTCACTAAATTCACACACCATCAGGCTTCCAAGCAGCTCTCAAGGAAACTCAGTTTTCACACTCTATGCTTAGTGCTCTTTGTGTGCCTAGGACTGAAATGAAGCTTGGTCAGCATCCCACACAAACGAATGCTCCACATGCGGGTTTCACATGCCACCAACTCCACATTCACAGGCAACTTCAGCGCCACAGCCCTTTTCAGATAGCCCTCAATGCAAAGGCTCTAGACGCAAATATTGGTGTGAGAGCTAATTCAATCAAGGAAACACTGCATGTTGGTGAAGGACATATTGAAGAAGGATCAGCCGAGTGGTTCTTGTGGGAGAACAACTCCATTTGGCTCACTAACTTCACACACCATCAGGCTTCCAAGCAGCTCTCAAGGAAACTCAGTTTTCACACTCTATGCTTAGTGCCCTTTGAGTGCATTATCTAGGAATGAACCTGGTAGAGCATCCCACACAAACGAATGCTCCACATGCGGGTTTCACATGCCACCAACTCCACATTCACAGGCAACTTCAGCGCCACAGCCGTTTTCAGATAGCCCTCAATGCAAAGGCTCTAGACGCAAATATTGGTGTGAGAGCTAATTCAATCAAGGAAACACTGCATGTTGGTGAAGGGCATATTGAAGAAGGATCAGCTGAGTGGTTCTTGTGGGAGAACAACTCCATTTGGCTCACTAACTTCACACACCATCAGGCTTCCAAGCAGCTCTCAAGGAAACTCAGTTTTCACACTCTATGCTTAGTGCCCTTTGAGTGCATTATCTAGGAATGAACCTGGTAGAGCATCCCACACAAACGAATGCTCCACATGCGGGTTTCACATGCCACCAACTCCACATTCACAGGCAACGTCAGCGCCACAGCCCTTTTCAGATAGCCCTCAATGCAAAGGCTCTAGACGCAAATATTGGTGTGAGAGCTAATTCAATCAAGGAAACACTGCATGTTGGTGAAGGGCATATTGAAGAAGGATCAGCCGAGTGGTTCTTGTGGGAGAACAACTCCATTTGGCTCACTAACTTCACACACCATCAGGCTTCCAAGCAGCTCTCAAGGAAACTCAGTTTTCACACTCTATGCTTAGTGCCCTTTGAGTGCATTATCTAGGAATGAACCTGGTAGAGCATCCCACACAAACGAATGCTCCACATGCGGGTTTCACATGCCACCAACTCCACATTCACAGGCAACTTCAGCGCCACAGCCGTTTTCAGATAGCCCTCAATGCAAAGGCTCTAGACGCAAATATTGGTGTGAGAGCTAATTCAATCAAGGAAACACTGCATGTTGGTGAAGGGCATATTGAAGAAGAATCAGCTGAGTGGTTCTTGTGGGAGAACCACTCCATTTGGCTCACTAACTTCACACACCATCAGGCTTCCAAGCAGCTCTCAAGGAAACTCAGTTTTCACACTCTATGCTTAGTGCTCTTTGCGTGCCTAGGACTGAAATGAAGCTTGGTCAGCATCCCACACCAACGAATGCTCCACATGCGGGTTTCACATGCCACCAACTCCACATTCACAGGCAACTTCAGCGCCACAGCCGTTTTCAGATAGCCCTCAATGCAAAGGCTCTAGACGCAAATATTGGTGTGAGAGCTAATTCAATCAAGGAAACACTGCATGTTGGTGAAGGGCATATTGAAGAAGGATCAGCCGAGTGGTTCTTGTGGGAGAACAACTCCGTTTGGCTCACTAACTTCACACACCATCAGGCTTCCAAGCAGCTCTCAAGGAAACTCAGTTTTCACACTCTATGCTTAGTGCCCTTTGTATGGCTAGGACTGAAATGAACCTGGTAGAGCATCCCACACAAACGAATGCTCCACATGCGGGTTTCACATGCCACCAACTCCACATTCACAGGCAACTTCAGCGCCACAGCCGTTTTCAGATAGCCCTCAATGCAAAGGCTCTAGACGCAAATATTGGTGTGAGAGCTAATTCAATCAAGGAAACACTGCATGTTGGTGAAGGGCATATTGAAGAAGGATCAGCCGAGTGGTTCTTGTGGGAGAACCACTCCATTTGGCTCACTAACTTCACACACCATCAGGCTTCCAAGCAGCTCTCAAGGAAACTCAGTTTTCACACTCTATGCTTAGTGCCCTTTGAGTGCATTATCTAGGAATGAAACTGGTAGAGCATCCCACACAAACGAATGCTCCACATGCGGGTTTCACATGCCACCAACCCCACATTCACAGGCAACTTCAGCGCCACAGCCGTTTTCAGATAGCCCTCAATGCAAAGGCTCTAGACGCAAATATTGGTGTGAGAGCTAATTCAATCAAGGAAACACTGCATGTTGGTGAAGGGCATATTGAAGAAGGATCAGCCGAGTGGTTCTTGTGGGAGAACAACTCCATTTGGCTCACTAAATTCACACACCATCAGGCTTCCAAGCAGCTCTCAAGGAAACTCAGTTTTCACACTCTATGCTTAGTGCTCTTTGTGTGCCTAGGACTGAAATGAAGCTTGGTCAGCATCCCACACAAACGAATGCTCCACATGCGGGTTTCACATGCCACCAACTCCACATTCACAGGCAACTTCAGCGCCACAGCCGTTTTCAGATAGCCCTCAATGCAAAGGCTCTAGACGCAAATATTGGTGTGAGAGCTAATTCAATCAAGGAAACACTGCATGTTGGTGAAGGGCATATTGAAGAAGGATCAGCCGAGTGGTTCTTGTGGGAGAACAACTCCATTTGGCTCACTAACTTCACACACCATCAGGCTTCCAAGCAGCTCTCAAGGAAACTCAGTTTTCACACTCTATGCTTAGTGCCCTTTGAGTGCATTATCTAGGAATGAACCTGGTAGAGCATCCCACACAAACGAATGCTCCACATGCGGGTTTCACATGCCACCAACTCCACATTCACAGGCAACTTCAGCGCCACAGCCGTTTTCAGATAGCCCTCAATGCAAAGGCTCTAGACGCAAATATTGGTGTGAGAGCTAATTCAATCAAGGAAACACTGCATGTTGGTGAAGGGCATATTGAAGAAGGATCAGCCGAGTGGTTCTTGTGGGAGAACAACTCCATTTGGCTCACTAACTTCACACACCATCAGGCTTCCAAGCAGCTCTCAAGGAAACTCAGTTTTCACACTCTATGCTTAGTGCCCTTTGAGTGCATTATCTAGGAATGAACCTGGTAGAGCATCCCACACAAACGAATGCTCCACATGCGGGTTTCACATGCCACCAACCCCACATTCACAGGCAACTTCAGCGCCACAGCCGTTTTCAGATAGCCCTCAATGCAAAGGCTCTAGACGCAAATATTGGTGTGAGAGCTAATTCAATCAAGGAAACACTGCATGTTGGTGAAGGGCATATTGAAGAAGGATCAGCCGAGTGGTTCTTGTGGGAGAACAACTCCATTTGGCTCACTAACTTCACACACCATCAGGTTTCCAAGCAGCTCTCAAGGAAACTCAGTTTTCACACTCTATGCTTAGTGCTCTTTGTGTGCCTAGGACTGAAATGAAGCTTGGTCAGCATCCCACACCAACGAATGCTCCACATGCGGGTTTCACATGCCACCAACTCCACATTCACAGGCAACTTCAGCGCCACAGCCGTTTTCAGACAGCCCTCAATGCAAAGGCTCTAGACGCAAATATTGGTGTGAGAGCTAATTCAATCAAGGAAACACTGCATGTTGGTGAAGGGCATATTGAAGAAGGATCAGCCAAGTGGTTCTTGTGGGAGAACAACTCCATTTGGCTCACTAACTTCACACACCATCAGGCTTCCAAGCAGCTCTCAAGGAAACTCAGTTTTCACACTCTATGCTTAGTGCCCTTTGTATGGCTAGGACTGAAATGAACCTGGTAGAGCATCCCACACAAACGAATGCTCCACATGCGGGTTTCACATGCCACCAACTCCACATTCACAGGCAACTTCAGCGCCACAGCCGTTTTCAGATAGCCCTCAATGCAAAGGCTCTAGACGCAAATATTGGTGTGAGAGCTAATTCAATCAAGGAAACACTGCATGTTGGTGAAGGGCATATTGAAGAAGGATCAGCCGAGTGGTTCTTGTGGGAGAACAACTCCATTTGGCTCACTAACTTCACACACCATCAGGCTTCCAAGCAGCTCTCAAGGAAACTCAGTTTTCACACTCTATGCTTAGTGCCCTTTGAGTGCATTATCTAGGAATGAACCTGGTAGAGCATCCCACACAAACGAATGCTCCACATGCGGGTTTCACATGCCACCAACCCCACATTCACAGGCAACTTCAGCGCCACAGCCGTTTTCAGATAGCCCTCAATGCAAAGGCTCTAGACGCAAATATTGGTGTGAGAGCTAATTCAATCAAGGAAACACTGCATGTTGGTGAAGGGCATATTGAAGAAGGATCAGCCGAGTGGTTCTTGTGGGAGAACAACTCCATTTGGCTCACTAAATTCACACACCATCAGGCTTCCAAGCAGCTCTCAAGGAAACTCAGTTTTCACACTCTATGCTTAGTGCTCTTTGTGTGCCTAGGACTGAAATGAAGCTTGGTCAGCATCCCACACAAACGAATGCTC
>NW_026697298.1:0-75369 GCF_030435755.1 Ochotona princeps | reverse complement strand
CATGCACTGTTTCCTTGATTGAATTAGCTCTCACACCAATATTTGCGTCTAGAGCCTTTGCATTGAGGGCTATCTGAAAACGGCTGTGGTGCTGAAGTTGCCTGTGAATGTGGAGTTGGTGGCATGTGAAACCCGCATGTGGAGCATTCGTTTGTGTGGGATGCTCACCAAGCTTCATTTCAGTCCTAGGCACTCAAAGGGCACTAAGCATAGAGTGTGAAAACTGAGTTTGCTTTAGAGCTGCTTGGAAGCCTGATGGTGTGTGAAGTTAGTGAGCCAAATGGAGTTGTTCTCCACAAGAACCACTCGGCTGATCCTACTTCAATATGCCCTTCACCAATATGCAGTGTTTCCTTGATTGAATTAGCTCTCACACCAATATTTGCGTCTAGAGCCTTTGCATTGAGGGCTATCTGAAAACGGCTGTGGCGCTGAAGCTGTCTGTGAATGGTGGAGTTGGTGGCATGTGAAACCCGCATGTGGAGCATTCGTTTGTGTGGGATGCTCACCAAGCTTCATTTCAGTCCTAGGCACTCAAAGGGCACTAAGCATAGAGTGTGAAAACTGAGTTTCCTTGAGAGCTGCTTGGAAGCCTGATGGTGTGTGAAGTTAGTGAGCCAAATGGAGTTGTTCCTCCCACAAGAACCACTTGGCTGATCCTACTTCAATATGCCCTTCACCAACATGCAGTGTTTTCCTTGATTGAATTAGCTCTCACACCAATATTTGCGTCTAGAGCCTTTGCATTGAGGGCTATCTGAAAACGGCTGTGGCGCTGAAGTTGCCTGTGAATGTGGAGTTGGTGGCATGTGAAACCCGCATGTGGAGCATTTGTTTGTGTGGGATGCTCTAGCAGGCTCATTCCTAGATAATGCACTCAAAGGGCACTAAGCATAGAGTGTGAAAACTGAGTTTCCTTGAGAGCTGCTTGGAAGCCTGATGGTGTGTGAAGTTAGTGAGCCAAATGGAGTTGTTCTCCCACAAGAACCACTCGGCTGATCCTTCTTCAATATGCCCTTCACCACCATGCACTGTTTCCTTGATTGAATTAGCTCTCACACCAATATTTGCGTCTAGAGCCTTTGCATTGAGGGCTATCTGAAACGCTGTGGCGCTGAAGTTGGCCTGTGAATGTGGAGTTGGTGGCATGTGAAACCCGCATGTGGAGCATTCGTTTGTGTGGGATGCTCACCAAGCTTCGTTTCAAGTCCGAGGCACTCAAAGGGCACTAAGCATAGAGTGTGAAAACTGAGTTTCCTTGAGAGCTGCTTGGAAGCCTGATGGTGTGTGAAGTTAGTGAGCCAAATGGAGTTGTTCTCCCACAAGAACCACTCGGCTGATCCTTCTCAATATGCCCTTCACCAATATGCACTGTTTCCTTGATTGAATTAGCTCTCACACCAATATTTGCGTCTAGAGCCTTTGCCATTGAGGGCTATCTGAAACGGCTGTGGCACTGAAGTTGCCTGTGAATGTGGAGTTGGTGCGCATGTGAAACCCGCATGTGGAGCATTCATTTGTGTGGGATGCTCTACCAGGTTCATTCCTAGATAAGGCACTCAAAGGGCACTAAGCATAGAGTGTGAAAACTGAGTTTCCTTGAGGAGCTGCTTGGAAGCCTGATGGTGTGTGTGAAGTTAGTGAGCCAAATGGAGTTGTTCTCCCACAAGAACCACTTGGCTGATCCTACTTCAATATGCCCTTCACCAACATGCAGTGTTTCCTTGATTGAATTAGCTCTCACACCAATATTTGCGTCTAGAGCCTTTGCATTGAGGGCTATCTGGAAACGGCTGTGGCGCTGAAGTTGCCTGTGAATGTGGAGTTGGTGGCATGTGAAACCCGCATGTGGAGCATTCGTTTGTGTGGGATGCTCACCAAGCTTCGTTTCAGTCTCCTAGGCACTCAAAGGGCACTAAGCATAGAGTGTGCAAAACTGAGTTTCCTTGAGAGCTGCTTGGAAGCCTGATGGTGTGTGAAGCTTAGTGAGCCAAATGGAGTTGTTCTCCACAAGAACCACTCGGCTGATCCTTCTTCAATTTGCCCTTCAATAACATGCAGTGTTTCCTTGATTGAGTTAGCTCTCACCACCAATATTTGCGCTCTAGAGCCTTTGCATTGAGGGCTATCTGAAACGGCTGTGGCACTGAAGTTGCCTGTGAATGTGGAGTTGGTGGCATGTGAAACCTGCATGTGTAGCATTCGTTTGTGTGGGATGCTCATCAAGCTTCATTTCAGTCCTAGGCTCTCAAAGGGCACTAAGCATAGAGTGTGAAAAACTGAGTTTCCTTGAGAGCTGCTTGGAAGCCTGATGGTGTGCGAAGTTAGTGAGCCAAATGGAGTTGTTCTCCCACAAGAACCACTCGGCTGATCCTTCTTCAATATGCCCTTCACCACCATGCACTGTTTCCTTGATTGAATTAGCTCTCACACAAATATTTGCGTCTAGAGCCTTTGCATTGAGGGCTATCTGAAAACGGCTGTGGCGCTGAAGTTGCCTGTGAATGTGGAGTTGGTGGCATGTGAAACCCGCATGTGGAGCATTCGTTTGTGTGGGATGCTCACACAAGCTTCGTTTCAGTCCTAGGCACATCAAAGGGCACTAAGCATAGAGTGTGAAAACTGAGTTTCCTTGAGAGCTGCTTGGAAGCCTGATGGTGTGTGAAGTTAGTGAGCCAAATGGAGTTGTTCTCCCACAACGAACCACTCGGCTGATCCTTCTTCAATACGCCCTTCACCAACATGCAGTGTTTCCTTGATTGAAATTAGCTCTCACACCAATATTTGCGTCTAGAGCCTTTGCATGAGGGCTATCTGAAAACGGCTGTGGCGCTGAAGTTGCCTGTGAATGTGGAGTTGGTGGCATGTGAAACCGGCATGTGGAGCATGCGTTTGTGTGGGATGCTCTACCAGGGTCATTCCTAGATAATGGACTCAAAGGGCACTAAGCCTAGAGTGTGAAAACTGAGTTTCCTTGAGAGCTGCTTGAAGCCTGATGGTGTGTGAAGTTAGTGAGCCAAATGGAGTTGTTCTCCCACAAGAACCACTCGGCTGATCCTTCTTCAATATGACCCTTCACCAACATGCACTGTTTCACTTGATGTTGATATTAGCTCTCACACCAATATTTGCGTCTATAGCCTTTGCATTGAGGGCTATCTGAAAACGGCTGTGGCGCTGAAGCTGCCTGTGAATGTGGAGTTGGTGGCATGTGAAACCCGCATGTGGAGCATTCGTTTGTGTGGGATGCTCACCAAGCTTCATTTCAGTCCTAGGGCACTCAAAGGGCACTAAGCCTAGAGTGGTGAAAACTGAGTTTCCTTGAGAGCTGCTTGGAAGCCTGATGGTGTGTGAAGTTAGTGAGCCAAATGGGAGTTGTTCTCTCCACAAGAACCACTCGGCTGCTCCTTCTTCAATATGCCCTTCACCAACATGCACTGTTTTCCTTGATTGAATTAGCTCTCACACCAATATTTGTGTCTAGAGCTTTTGCATTGAGGGCTATCTGAAAACGGCTGTGGCGCTGAAGTTGCCTGTGAATGTGGAGTTGGTGGCATGTGAAACCCGCATGTGGAGCATTCGTTTGTGTGGGATGCTCTACCAACGTTCTTTCTTAGATAAGGCACTGAAAGGGCACTAAGCCTAGAGTGTGAAAAACTGAGTTTCCTTGAGAGCTGCTTCGAAGCCTCATGGTGTGTGAAGTTAGTGAGCCAAATGGAGTTGTTCTCCCACAAGAACCACTCGCTGATCCTTCTTCAATATGCCCTTCACCACCATACACTGTTTCCTTGTTTGAATTAGCTATCACACCAATATTTGCGTCTAGAGCCTTTGCATTGAGGGCTATCTGAAAACGGCTGTGGCACTGAAGTTGCCTGTGAATGTGGAGTTGGTGGCATGTGAAACCCGCATGTGGAGCATTCGTTTGTGTGGGATGCTCACCAAGCTTCGTTTCAGTCCTAGGCACTCAAAGGGCACTAAGCATAGAGTGTGAAAACTGAGTTTCCTTGAGAGCTGCTTGGAAGCCTGATGGTGTGTGAAGTTAGTGAGCCAAATGGAGTTGTTCTCCCACAAGAACCACTTGGCTGATCCTTCTTCAATTTGCCCTTCAATACACATGCAGTGTTTCCTTGATTGAGTTAGCTCTCACACAATATTTGCGTCTAGAGCCTTTGCATTGAGGGCTATCTGAAAACGGCTGTGGCACTGAAGTTGCCTGTGAATGTGGAGTTGGTGGCATGTGAAACCCTGCATGTGTAGCATTCGTTTGTGTGGGATGCTCATCAAGCTTCATTTCAGTCACTAGGCTCTCAAAGGGCAACTAAGCATAGAGTGTGAAAACTGAGTTTCCTTGAGAGCTGCTTGGAAGCCTGATGGTGTGTGAAGTTAGTGAGCCAAATGGAGTTGTTCTCACCACAAGAAACCACTCGGCTGATCCTTCTTACAATATGCCCGTCACCAACATGCAGTGTTTCCTTGATTGAATTAGCTCTCAAACCAAATATTTGCGCTCTAGAGCCTTTGCATTGAGGGCTATCTGAAAACGGCTAGTGGCGCTGAAGTTGCCTGTGAATGAGGAGTTGGTGGCATGTGAAACCGGCATGTGGAGCATTATCGTTTGTGTGGGATGCTCTACCAGGGTCATTCCTAGATAATGGACTCAAAGGGCACTAAGCCTAGAGTGTGAAAACTGAGTTTCCTTGAGAGCTGCTTGGAAGCCTGATGGTGTGTGAAGTTAGTGAGCCAAATGGAGTTGTTCTCCACACAAGAACCACTCGGCTGATCCTTCTTCAATATGCCCTTCACCAACATGCACTGTTTCCTTGATTGAATTAGCTCTCACACCAATATTTGCGTCTATAGCCTTTGCATTGAGGGCTACCTGAAAACGGCTGTGGCGCTGAAGCTGCCTGTGAATGTGGAGTTGGTGGCATGTGAAACCCGCATGTGGAGCATTCGTTTGTGTTGGATGCTCACCAAGCTTCATTTCAGTCCTAGGCACTCAAAGGGCACTAAGCATAGAGTGTGAAAACTGAGTTTCCTTGAGAGCTGCTTGGAAGCCTGATGGTGTGTGAAGTTAGTGAGCCAAATGGAGTTGTTCTCCCACAAGAACCACTCGGCTGATCCTTCTTCAATATGCCCTTCACCAACATGCACTATTTCCTTGATTGAATTAGCTCTCACACCAATATTTGCGTCTAGAGCCTTTGCATTGAGGGGTATCTGAAACGGCTGTGGCGCTGAAGCTGCCTGTGAATGTGGAGTTGGTGGCATGTGAAACCCGCATGTGGAGCATTCATTTGTGTGAAATGCTCTACCAGGTTCATTCCTAGATAAGGCACTCAAAGGGCACTAAGCATAGAGTGTGAAAACTGAGTTTCCTTGAGAGCTGCTTGGAAGCCTGATGGTGTGTGAAGTTAGTGAGCCAAATGGAGTTGTTCTCTCCACAAGAACCACTCGGCTGATCCTACTTCAATATGCCCTTCAATAACATGCAGTGTTTCCTTGATTGAATTAGCTCTTACACCAATATTTGTGTCTAGAGCCTTTGCATTGAGGGCTATCTGAAAACGGCTGTGGCGCTGAAGTTGCCTGTGAATGTGGAGTTGGTGGCATGTGAAACCCGCATGTGGAGCATTTGTTTGTGTGGAATGCTCTACCAGGTTCATTCCTAGATTTTGCACTCAAAGGGCACTAAGCATAGAGTGTGAAAACTGGAGTTTCCTTGAGAGCTGCTTGGAAGCCTGATGCTGTGTGAAGTTAGTGAGCCAAATGGAGTTGTTCGTTCCCACAAGAACCACTTGGCTGATCCTACTTCAATATGCCCTTCACCAACATGCAGTGTTTCCTTGATTGAATTAGCTCTCACACCAATATTTGCGTCTAGAGCCTTTGCATTGAGGGCTATCTGAAAACGGCTGTGGCGCTGAAGCTGCCTGTGAATGTGGAGTTGGTGGCATGTGAAACCCGCATGTGGAGCATTTGTTTGTGTGGGATGCTCTAGCAGGTTCATTCCTAGATAATGCACTCAAAGGGCACTAAGCATAGAGTGTGAAAACTGAGTTTCCTTGAGAGCTGCTTGGAAGCCTGAAGGTGTGTGAAGTTAGTGAGCCAAATGGAGTTGTTCTCCACAAGAACCACATCGGCTGAATCCTTCTTCAATTTGCCCTTCAATAACATGCAGTGTTTCCTTGATTGAATTAGCTCTCACACGCCAATATTTGCGTCTAGAGCCTTTGCATTGAGGGCTATCTGAAAACGGCTGTGGCGCTGAAGCTGTCTGTGAATGTGGAGTTGGTGGCATGGGAAACCCGCATGTGGAGCATTCGTTTGTGTGGGATGCTCACCAAGCTTCATTTCAGTCCTAGGCACTCAAAGGGCACTAAGCATAGGACTGTGAAAACTGAGTTTCCTTGAGAGCTGCTTGGAAGCCTGATGGTGTGTGAAGTTAGTGATTCAAATGGAGTTGTTCTCCCACAAGAACCACTCGGCTGATCCTTCTTCAATACGGCCCTTCACCAACATGCAGTGTTTCCTTGATTGAATTAGCTCTCACACCAATATTTGCGTCTAGAGCCTTTGCATTGAGGGCTATCTGAAAACGGCTGTGGCGCTGAAGTTGCCTGTGAATGTGGAGTTGGTGGCATGTGAAACCGGCATGTGGAGCATTCGTTTGTGTGGGATGCTCTACCAGGGTCATTCCTAGATAATGGACTCAAAGGGCACTAAGCATAGAGTGTGAAACTGAGTTTCCTTGAGAGCTGCATTGGAAGCCTGATGGTGTGTGAAGTTAGTGAGGCAAATGGAGTTGTTCTCCCACAAGAACCTCTCGGAGCTGATCCTTCTTCAATATGCCCTTCACCAACATGCACTGTTTCCTGATTGAATTAGCTCTTACACCAATATTTGTGTCTAGAGCCTTTGC
Source organism: Ochotona princeps (assembly GCF_030435755.1). Taxonomy (NCBI): domain Eukaryota; kingdom Metazoa; phylum Chordata; class Mammalia; order Lagomorpha; family Ochotonidae; genus Ochotona; species Ochotona princeps. The sequence goes on along the minus strand of NW_026697298.1, from coordinate 68,444 downwards.
ATTGAGGGCTATCTGAAAAACGGCTGTGGCACTGAAGTTGCCTGTGAATGTGGAGTTGGTTGGAATGTGAAACCCGCATGTGGAGCATTCATTTGTAGTTGAATGCTCTACCATGTTCATTCCTAGATAATGCACTCAAAGGGCACTAAAGCATAGAGTGTGAAAACTGAGTTTCCTTGAGAGCTGCTTGGAAGCCTGATGGTGTGTGAAGTTAGTGAGCCAAATGGAGTTGTTCTCACCACTAAAAGAACCCACTTGCGCTGATCCTACTATCAACATGCCCTTCACACAACATGCAGTGTTTTCCTTGATTGAATTTAGCTCTCAACAGCAATATTTGCGTCTAGAGCCTTTGCATTGAGGGCTTATCTGAAAACGGCTGTGGCGATGAAGTTGCCTGTGATGTGGAGTTGTTGGTGGCATGTGAAACCCGCATGTGGAGCATTTGTTTGTGTGGGATGCTCACAGAGCCAGGTTCATTCCTAGATAATGCACTCAAAGGGCGACTAAGCATAGAGTGTGAAAACTGAGTTTTCCTTGATAGATTGCTTGGAAGCCTGATGGTGTGTGAAGTTAGAGAGCCAAATGGAGTTGTTCTCCCACAAGAACCACTTGGCTGATCCTACTTCAATATGCCCTTCACCAATATGCAGTGTTGCCTTGATTGAATTAGCTCTCACACCAATATTTGCGTCTAGGAGCCTTTGCATTGAGGGCTATCTGAAAACGGCTGTGGGCGCTGAAGTTGCCTGTGAATGTGGAGTTGGTGGCATGTGAAACCGCGCATGTGGAGCATTCGTTTGTGTGGGATGCTCTACCAGGGTCATTCCTAGATAATGGACTCAAAGGGCACTAAGCCTAGAGTGTGAAACTGAGTTTCCTTGAGAGCTGCTTGGAAGCCTGATGGTGTGTGAAGTTAGTGGAGCCAAATGGAGTTGTTCGTCCACAAGAACCACGTCGGCTGATCCTTCTTCAATATGCCCTTCACCAACATGCACTGTTTCCTTGATTGAATTAGCTCTCACACCAATATTTGCGTCTAGAGCCTTTGCATTGAGGGCTATCTGAAAACGGCTGTGGCGCTGAAGCTGCCTGTGAATGTGGAGTTTGTGGCATGTGAAACCCGCATGTGGAGCATTCGTTTGTGTGTGGATGCTCACCAAGCTTTCATTTCAGTTCTAGGCACTCAAAGGGCACTAAGCATAGAGTGTGAAAACTGAGTTTCCTTGAGAGCTGCTTGGAAGCCTGATGGTGTGTGAAGTTAGTGAGCCAAATGGAGTTGTTCTCCCACAAGAACCACTCGGCTGATCCTTCTTCAATATGCCCTTCACCAACATGCAGTGTTTCCTTGATTGAATTTAGCTCTCACACCATATTTGCGTCTAGAGCCTTTGCATTGAGGGCTATCTGAGAACGGCTGTGGCGCTGAAGTTGCCTGTGAATGTGGAGTTGGTGGCATGTGAAACACCGCATGTGGAGCATTCGTTTGTGTGGGATGCTCTACCAGGTTCATTCCTAGATAATGCACTCAAAGGGCACTAAGCATAGAGTGTGAAAACTGAGTTTCCTTGAGAGCTGCTTCGAAGCCTCATGGTGTGTGAAGTTAGTGAGCCAAATGGAGTTGTTCTCCACAAGAACCACACGGCTGATCCTTCTTCAATATGCCCTTCACCAACATGCAGTGTTTCCTTGATTGAATTAGCTCTCACACCAATATTTGCGTCTAGAGCCTTTGCATTGAGGGCTATCTGAAAACGGCTGTGGCGCTGAAGTTGCCTGTGAATGTGGAGTTGGTGGCATGTGAAACCCGCATGTGGAGCATTCGTTGTGTGGGATGCTCAGCAAGCTTCATTTCAGTCCTAGAGCACTCAAAGGGCACTAAGCATAGAGTGTGAAAACTGAGTTTCCTTGAGAGCTGCTTGGAAGCCTGATGGTGTGTGAAGTTAGTGAGCCAAATGGAGTTGTTCTCCACAAGAACCACTCGGCTGATCCTTCTTCAATTTGCCCTTCAATAACATGCAGTGTTTCCTTGATTGAGTTAGCTCTCACACCAATATTTGCGTCTAGAGCCTTTGCATTGAGGGCTATCTGAAAACGGCTGTGGCGCTGAAGTTGCCTGTGAATGTGGAGTTGGTGGCATGTGAAACCTGCATGTGTAGCATTCGTTTGTGTGGGATGCTCATCAAGCTTCATTTCAGTCCTAGGCTCTCAAAGGGCACTAAGCATAGAGTGTGACAACTGAGTTTCCTTGAGAGCTGCTTGGAAGCCTGATGGTGTGTGAAGTTAGTGAGCCAAATGGAGTTGTTCTCCCACAAGAACCACTCGGCTGATCCTTCTTCAATATGCCCTTCACCACCATGCACAGTTTCCTTGATTGAATTAGCTCTCACACCAATATTTGCGTCTAGAGCCTTTGCATTGAGGGCTATCTGAAAACGGCTGTGGCGCTGAAGTTGCCTGTGAATGTGGAGTTGGTGGCATGTGAAACCGGCATGTGGAGCATTCGTTTGTGTGTAATGCGCTACCAGGGTCATTCCTAGATAATGGACTCAAAGGGCACTAAGCCTACAGTGTGAAAACTGAGTTTCCTTGAGAGCTGCTTGGAAGCCTGATGGTGTGTGAAGTTAGTGAGCCAAATGGAGTTGTTCTCCCACAAGAACCACTCGGCTGATCCTTCTTCAATATGCCCTTCACCAACATGCACTGTTTCCTTGATTGAATTAGCTCTCACACAAATATTTGCATCTAGAGCCTTTACATTGAGGGCTATCTGAAAACGGCTGTGGCGCTGAAGCTGTCTGTGAATGTGGAGTTGGTGGCATGTGAAACCCGCATGTGGAGCATTCGTTTGTGTGGGATGCTCACCAAGCTTCATTTCAGTCCTAGGCACTCAAAGAGCACTAAGCATAGAGTGTGACAACTGAGTTTCCTTGAGAGCTGCTTGGAAGCCTGATGGTGTGTGAAGTTAGTGAGCCAAATGGAGTTGTTCTCCCACAAAAACCACTCGGCTGATCCTTCTTCAATACGCCCTTCACCAACATGCAGTGTTTCCTTGATTGAATTAGCTCTTACACCAATATTTGTGTCTAGAGCCTTTGCATTGAGGGCTATCTGAAAACGGCTGTGGCGCTGAAGTTGCCTGTGAATGTGGAGTTGGTGGCATGTGAAACCTGCATGTGGAGCATTCGTTTGTGTGGGATGTTCTACAAGGTTCATTCCTAGATAATGGACTCAAAGGGCACTAAGCATAGAGTGTGAAAACTGAGTTTCCTTGAGAGCTGCTTGGAAGCCTGATGGTGTGTGCATTTAGTGAGCCAAATGGAGTTGTTCTCCCACAAGAACCACTCGGCTGATCCTTCTTCAATACACCCTTCACCAACATGCAGTGTTTCCTTGATTGAATTAGCTCTCACACCAATATTTGCGTCTAGAGCCTTTGCATTGAGGGCTATCTGAAAACGGCTGTGGCGCTGAAGTTGCCTGTGAATGTGGAGTTGGTGGCATGTGAAACCCGCATGTGGAGCATTCGTTTGTGTTGGATGCTCACCAAGATTCATTTCAGTCCTCGGCACTCAAAGGGCACTAAGCATAGAGTGTGAAAACTGAGTTTCCTTGAGAGCTGCTTGGAAGCCTGATGGTGTGTGAAGTTAGTGAGCCAAATGCAGTTGTTCTCCCACAAGAACCACTCGGCTGCTCCTTCTTCAATATGCCCTTCACCAACATGCACTGTTTCCTTGATTGAATTAGCTCTCACACCAATATTTGTGTCTAGAGCTTTTGCATTGAGGGTTATCTGAAAACGGCTGTGGCGCTGAAGTTGCCTGTGAATGTGGAGTTGGTGGCATGTGAAACCCGCATGTGGAGCATTCGTTTGTGTGGGATGCTCTACCACGTTCTTTCTTAGATAAGGCACTGAAAGGGCACTAAGCCTAGAGTGTGAAAACTGAGTTTCCTTGAGAGCTGCTTCGAAGCCTCATGGTGTGTGAAGTTAGTGAGCCAAATGGAGTTGTTCTCCCACAAGAACCACTCGGCTGATCCTTCTTCAATATGCCCTTCACCACCATACACTGTTTCCTTGATTGAATTAGCTATCACACCAATATTTGCTTCTACAGCCTTTGCATTGAGGGCTATCTGAAAACGGCTGTGGCACTGAAGTTGCCTGTGAATGTGGAGTTGGTGGCATGTGAAACCCGCATGTGGAGCATTCGTTTGTGTGGGATGCTCACCAAGCTTCGTTTCAGTCCTAGGCACTCAAAGGGCACTAAGCATAGAGTGTGACAAATGAGTTTCCTTGAGAGCTGCTTGGAAGCCTGATGGTGTGTGACGTTAGTGAGCCAAATGGAGTTGTTCTCCCACAAGAACCACTCGGCTGATCCTTCTTCAATACGCCCTTCACCAACATGCAGTGTTTCCTTGATTGAATTAGCTCTTACACCAATATTTGTGTCTAGAGCCTTTGCATTGAGGGCTATCTGAAAACGGCTGTGGCGCTGAAGTTGCCTGTGAATGTGGAGTTGGTGGCATGTGAAACCTGCATGTGGAGCATTCGTTTGTGTGGGCTGTTCTACAAGGTTCATTCCTAGATAATGGACTCAAAGGGCACTAAGCATAGAGTGTGAAAACTGAGTTTGCTTGAGAGCTGCTTGGAAGCCTGATGGTGTGTGAAGTTAGTGAGCCAAATGGAGTTGTTCTCCCACAAGAACCACTCGGCTGCTCCTTCTTCAATATGCCCTTCACCAACATGCACTGTTTCCTTGATTGAATTAGCTCTCACACCAATATTTGTGTCTAGAGCTTTTGCATTGAGGGCTATCTGAAAACGGCTGTGGCGCTGAAGTTGCCTGTGAATGTGGAGTTGGTGGCATGTGAAACCCGCATGTGGAGCATTCGTTTGTGTGGGATGCTCACCAAGATTCATTTCAGTCCTCGGCACTCAAAGGGCACTAAGCATAGAGTGTGAAAACTGAGTTTGCTTGAGAGCTGCTTGGAAGCCTGATGGTGTGTGAAGTTAGTGAGCCAAATGGAGTTGTTCTCCCACAAGAACCACTCGGCTGATCCTTCTTCAATATGCCCTTCACCAACATGCACTGTTTCCTTGATTGAATTAGCTCTCACACCAATATTTGTGTCTAGAGCTTTTGCATTGAGGGCTATCTGAAAACGGCTGTGGCGCTGAAGTTGCCTGTGAATGTGGAGTTGGTGGCATGTGAAACCCGCATGTGGAGCATTCGTTTGTGTGGGATGCTCTACCACGTTCTTTCTTAGATAAGGCACTGAAAGGGCACTAAGCCTAGAGTGTGAAAACTGAGTTTCCTTGAGAGCTGCTTGGAAGCCTGATGGTGTGTGAAGTTAGTGAGCCAAATGGAGTTGTTCTCCCACAAGAACCACTCGGCTGATCCTTCTTCAATATGCCCTTCACCACCATACACTGTTTCCTTGATTGAATTAGCTCTCACACCAATATTTGCGTCTAGAGCCTTTGCATTGAGGGCTATCTGAAAACGGCTGTGGCGCTGAAGTTGCCTGTGAATGTGGAGTTGGTGGCATGTGAAACCCGCATGTGGAGCATTCGTTTGTGTGGGATGCTCACCAAGCTTCGTTTCAGTCCTAGGCACTCAAAGGGCACTAAGCATAGAGTGTGAAAACTGAGTTTCCTTGAGAGCTGCTTGGAAGCCTGATGGTGTGTGAAGTTAGTGAGCCAAATGGAGTTGTTCTCCCACAAGAACCACTCGGGCTGATACTTCTTCAATTTGCCCTTCAATAAAATGCAGTGTTTCCTTGATTGAGTTAGCTCTCACACCAATATTTGCGTCTAGAGCCTTTGCATTGAGGGCTATCTGAAAACGGCTGTGGCGCTGAAGTTGCCTGTGAATGTGGAGTTGGTGGCATGTGAAACCTGCATGTGTAGCATTCGTTTGTGTGGGATGCTCATCAAGCTTCATTTCAGTCCTAGGCTCTCAAAGGGCACTAAGCATAGAGTGTGAAAACTGAGTTTCCTTGATAGCTGCTTGGAAGCCTGATGGTGTGCGAAGTTAGTGAGCCAAATGGAGTTGTTCTCCCACAAGAACCACTCGGCTGATCCTTCTTCAATATGCCCTTCACCACCATGCAGTGTTTCCTTGATTGAATTAGCTCTCACACCAATATTTGCGTCTAGAGCCTTTGCATTGAGGGCTATCTGAAAACGGCTGTGGCGCTGAAGTTGCCTGTGAATGTGGAGTTGGTGGCATGTGAAACCCGCATGTGGAGCATTCGTTTGTGTGGGATGCTCACCAAGCTTCATTTCAGTCCTAGGCACTCAAAGGGCACTAAGCATAGAGTGTGAAAACTGAGTTTCCTTGAGAGCTGCTTGGAAGCCTGATGGTGTGTGAAGTTAGTGAGCCAAATGGAGTTGTTCTCCCACAAGAACCACTCGGCTGATCCTACTTCAATATGCCCTTCACCAATATGCAGTGTTTCCTTGATTGAATTAGCTCTCACACCAATATTTGCGTCTAGAGCCTTTGCATTGAGGGCTATCTGAAAACGGCTGTGGCGCTGAAGCTGTCTGTGAATGTGGAGTTGGTGGCATGTGAAACCCGCATGTGGAGCATTCGTTTGTGTGGGATGCTCACCAAGCTTCATTTCAGTCCTAGGCACTCAAAGGGCACTAAGCATAGAGTGTGAAAACTGAGTTTCCTTGAGAGCTGCTTGGAAGCCTGATGGTGTGTGAAGTTAGTGAGCCAAATGGAGTTGTTCTCCCACAAGAACCACTCGGCTGATCCTACTTCAATATGCCCTTCACCAACATGCAGTGTTTCCCTGATTGAATTAGCTCTCACACCAATATTTGCGTCTAGAGCCTTTGCATTGAGGGCTATCTGAAAACGGCTGTGGCGCTGAAGTTGCCTGTGAATGTGGAGTTGGTGGCATGTGAAACCCGCATGTGGAGCATTTGTTTGTGTGGGATGCTCTAGCAGGCTCATTCCTAGATAATGCACTCAAAGGGCACTAAGCATAGAGTGTGAAAACTGAGTTTCCTTGAGAGCTGCTTGGAAGCCTGATGGTGTGTGAAGTTAGTGAGCCAAATGGAGTTGTTCTCCCACAAGAACCACTCGGCTGATCCTTCTTCAATATGCCCTTCACCACCATGCAGTGTTTCCTTGATTGAATTAGCTCTCACACCAATATTTGCGTCTAGAGCCTTTGCATTGAGGGCTATCTGAAAACGGCTGTGGCGCTGAAGTTGCCTGTGAATGTGGAGTTGGTGGCATGTGAAACCCGCATGTGGAGCATTCGTTTGTGTGGGATGCTCACCAAGCTTCGTTTCAGTCCTAGGCACTCAAAGGGCACTAAGCATAGAGTGTGAAAACTGAGTTTGCTTTAGAGCTGCTTGGAAGCCTGATGGTGTGTGAAGTTAGTGAGCCAAATGGAGTTGTTCTCCCACAAGAACCACTCGGCTGATCCTTCTTCAATATGCCCTTCACCAATATGCACTGTTTCCTTGATTGAATTAGCTCTCACACCAATATTTGCGTCTAGAGCCTTTGCATTGAGGGCTATCTGAAAACGGCTGTGGCACTGAAGTTGCCTGTGAATGTGGAGTTGGTGGCATGTGAAACCCGCATGTGGAGCATTCATTTGTGTGGAATGCTCTACCAGGTTCATTCCTAGATAAGGCACTCAAAGGGCACTAAGCCTAGAGTGTGAAAACTGAGTTTCCTTGAGAGCTGCTTGGAAGCCTGATGGTGTGTGAAGTTAGTGAGCCAAATGGAGTTGTTCTCCCACAAGAACCACTTGGCTGATCCTACTTCAATATGCCCTTCACCAACATGCAGTGTTTCCTTGATTGAATTAGCTATCACACCAATATTTGCGTCTAGAGCCTTTGCATTGAGGGCTATCTGAAAACGGCTGTGGCGCTGAAGTTGCCTGTGAATGTGGAGTTGGTGGCATGTGAAACCCGCATGTGGAGCATTTGTTTGTGTGGGATGCTCTAGCAGGTTCATTCCTAGATAATGCACTCAAAGGGCACTAAGCATAGAGTGTGAAAACTGAGTTTCCTTGAGAGCTGCTTGGAAGCCTGATGGTGTGTGAAGTTAGTGAGCCAAATGGAGTTGTTCTCCCACAAGAACCACTCGGCTGATCCTTCTTCAATATGCCCTTCACCAACATGCAGTGTTTCCTTGATTGAATTAGCTATCACACCAATATTTGCGTCTAGAGCCTTTGCATTGAGGGCTATCTGAAAACGGCTGTGGCGCTGAAGCTGCCTGTGAATGTGGAGTTGGTGGCACGTGAAACCCGCATGTGGAGCATTCGTTTGTGTGGGATGCTCACCAAGCTTCGTTTCAGTCCTAGGCACTCAAAGGGCACTAAGCCTAGTGTGTGAAAACTGAGTTTCCTTGAGAGCTGATTGGAAGCCTGATGGTGTGTGAAGTTAGTGAGCCAAATGGAGTTGTTCTCCCACAAGAACCACTCGGCTGATCCTTCTTCAATACGCCCTTCACCAACATGCAGTGTTTCCTTGATTGAATTAGCTCTCACACCAATATTTGTGTCTAGAGCTTTTGCATTGAGGGCAATCTGAAAACGGCTGTGGCGCTGAAGTTGCCTGTGAATGTGGAGTTGGTGGCATGTGAAACCCGCATGTGGAGCATTCGTTTGTGTGGGATGCTCTACCACGTTCTTTCTTAGATAAGGCACTGAAAGGGCACTAAGCATAGAGTGTGAAAACTGAGTTTCCTTGAGAGCTGCTTCGAAGCCTCATGGTGTGTGAAGTTAGTGAGCCAAATGGAGTTGTTCTCCCACAAGAACCACTCGGCTGATCCTTCTTCAATATGCCCTTCACCACCATACACTGTTTCCTTGATTGAATTAGCTATCACACCAATATTTGCGTCTAGAGCCTTTGCATTGAGGGCTATCTGAAAACGGCTGTGGCACTGAAGTTGCCTGTGAATGTGGAGTTGGTGGCATGTGAAACCCGCATGTGGAGCATTCGTTTGTGTGGGATGCTCACCAAGCTTCGTTTCAGTCCTAGGCACTCAAAGGGCACTAAGCATAGAGTGTGAAAACTGAGTTTCCTTGAGAGCTGCTTGGAAGCCTGATGGTGTGCGAAGTTAGTGAGCCAAATGGAGTTGTTCTCCCACAAGAACCACTCGGCTGATCCTTCTTCAATATGCCCTTCACCACCATGCACTGTTTCCTTGATTGAATTAGCTCTCACACCAATATTTGCGTCTAGAGCCTTTGCATTGAGGGCTATCTGAAAACGGCTGTGGCGCTGAAGTTGCCTGTGAATGTGGAGTTGGTGGCATGTGAAACCCGCATGTGGAGCATTCGTTTGTGTGGGATGCTCACCAAGCTTCGTTTCAGTCCTTGGCACTCAATGGGCACTAAGCATAGAGTGTGACAACTGAGTTTCCTTGAGAGCTGCTTGGAAGCCTGATGGTGTGTGAAGTTAGTGAGCCAAATGGAGTTGTTCTCCCACAAGAACCACTCGGCTGATCCTTCTTCAATATGCCCGTCACCAACATGCAGTGTTTCCTTGATTGAATTAGCTCTCACACCAATATTTGCGTCTATAGCCTTTGCATTGAGGGCTATCTGAAAACGGCTGTGGCGCTGAAGTTGCCTGTGAATGTGGAGTTGGTGGCATGTGAAACCGGCATGTGGAGCATTCGTTTGTGTGGGATGCTCTACCAGGGTCATTCCTAGATAATGCACTCAAAGGGCACTAAGCCTAGAGTGTGAAAACTGAGTTTCCTTGAGAGCTGCTTGGAAGCCTGATGGTGTGTGAAGTTAGTGAGCCAAATGGAGTTGTTCTCCCACAAGAACCACTCGGCTGATCCTTCTTCAATATGCCCTTCACCACCATGCAGTGTTTCCTTGATTGAATTAGCTCTCACACCAATATTTGCGTCTAGAGCCTTTGCATTGAGGGCTATCTGAAAACGGCTGTGGCGCTGAAGTTGCCTGTGAATGTGGAGTTGGTGGCATGTGAAACCCGCATGTGGAGCATTCGTTTGTGTGGGATGCTCACCAAGCTTCGTTTCAGTCCTAGGCACTCAAAGGGCACTAAGCATAGAGTGTGAAAACTGAGTTTGCTTTAGAGCTGCTTGGAAGCCTGATGGTGTGTGAAGTTAGTGAGCCAAATGGAGTTGTTCTCCCACAAGAACCACTCGGCTGATCCTTCTTCAATATGCCCTTCACCAATATGCACTGTTTCCTTGATTGAATTAGCTCTCACACCAATATTTGCGTCTAGAGCCTTTGCATTGAGGGCTATCTGAAAACGGCTGTGGCACTGAAGTTGCCTGTGAATGTGGAGTTGGTGGCATGTGAAACCCGCATGTGGAGCATTCATTTGTGTGGAATGCTCTACCAGGTTCATTCCTAGATAAGGCACTCAAAGGGCACTAAGCATAGAGTGTGAAAACTGAGTTTCCTTGAGAGCTGCTTGGAAGCCTGATGGTGTGTGAAGTTAGTGAGCCAAATGGAGTTGTTCTCCCACAAGAACCACTTGGCTGATCCTACTTCAATATGCCTTTCACCAACATGCAGTGTTTCCTTGATTGAATTAGCTCTCACACCAATATTTGCGTCTAGAGCCTTTGCATTGAGGGCTATCTGAAAACGGCTGTGGCGCTGAAGTTGCCTGTGAATGTGGAGTTGGTGGCATGTGAAACCCGCATGTGGAGCATTTGTTTGTGTGGGATGCTCTAGCAGGTTCATTCCTAGATAATGCACTCAAAGGGCACTAAGCATAGAGTGTGAAAACTGAGTTTCCTTGAGAGCTGCTTGGAAGCCTGATGGTGTGTGAAGTTAGTGAGCCAAATGGAGTTGTTCTCCCACAAGAACCACTCGGCTGATCCTTCTTCAATATGCCCTTCACCACCATACACTGTTTCCTTGATTGAATTAGCTATCACACCAATATTTGCGTCTAGAGCCTTTGCATTGAGGGCTATCTGAAAACGGCTGTGGCGCTGAAGTTGCCTGTGAATGTGGAGTTGGTGGCATGTGAAACCCGCATGTGGAGCATTCGTTTGTGTGGGATGCTCACCAAGCTTCGTTTCAGTCCTAGGCACTCAAAGGGCACTAAGCATAGAGTGTGAAAACTGAGTTTCCTTGAGAGCTGCTTGGAAGCCTGATGGTGTGTGAAGTTAGTGAGCCAAATGGAGTTGTTCTCCCACAAGAACCACTCGGCTGATCCTTCTTCAATTTGCCCTTCAATAACATGCAGTGTTTCCTTGATTGAGTTAGCTCTCACACCAATATTTGCGTCTAGAGCCTTTGCATTGAGGGCTATCTGAAAACGGCTGTGGCGCTGAAGTTGCCTGTGAATGTGGAGTTGGTGGCATGTGAAACCCGCATGTGGAGCATTCGTTTGTGTGGGATGCTCACCAAGCTTCGTTTCAGTCCTAGGCACTCAAAGGGCACTAAGCATAGAGTGTGAAAACTGAGTTTCCTTTAGAGCTGCTTGGAAGCCTGATGGTGTGTGAAGTTAGTGAGCCAAATGGAGTTGTTCTCCCACAAGAACCACTCGGCTGATCCTTCTTCAATACGCCCTTCACCAACATGCAGTGTTTCCTTGATTGAATTAGCTCTCACACCAATATTTGCGTCTAGAGCCTTTGCATTGAGGGCTATCTGAAAACGGCTGTGGCGCTGAAGTTGCCTGTGAATGTGGAGTTGGTGGCATGTGAAACCGTCATGTGGAGCATTCGTTTGTGTGGGATGCTCTACCAGGGTCATTCCTAGATAATGGACTCAAAGGGCACTAAGCCTAGAGTGTGAAAACTGAGTTTCCTTGAGAGCTGCTTGGAAGCCTGATGGTGTGTGAAGTTAGTGAGCCAAATGGAGTTGTTCTCCCACAAGAACCACTCGGCTGATCCTTCTTCAATATGCCCTTCACCAACATGCACTGTTTCCTTGATTGAATTAGCTCTCACACCAATATTTGCGTCTATAGCCTTTGCATTGAGGGCTATCTGAAAACGGCTGTGGCGCTGAAGCTGCCTGTGAATGTGGAGTTGGTGGCACGTGAAACCCGCATGTGGAGCATTCGTTTGTGTGGGATGCTCACCAAGCTTCATTTCAGTCCTAGGTACTCAAAGGGCACTAAGCCTAGAGTGTGAAAACTGAGTTTCCTTGAGAGCTGCTTGGAAGCCTGATGGTGTGTGAAGTTAGTGAGCCAAATGGAGTTGTTCTCCCACAAGAACCACTCGGCTGATCCTTCTTCAATATGCCCTTCACCAACATGCAGTGTTTCCTTGATTGAATTAGCTCTCACACCAATATTTGTGTCTAGAGCTTTTGCATTGAGGGCTATCTGAAAACGGCTGTGGCGCTGAAGTTGCCTGTGAATGTGGAGTTGGTGGCATGTGAAACCCGCATGTGGAGCATTCTTTTGTGTGGGATGCTCTACCACGTTCTTTCTTAGATAAGGCACTGAAAGGGCACTAAGCCTAGAGTGTGAAAACTGAGTTTCCTTGAGAGCTGCTTCGAAGCCTCATGGTGTGTGAAGTTAGTGAGCCAAATGGAGTTGTTCTCCCACAAGAACCACTCGGCTGATCCTTCTTCAATATGCCCTTCACCACCATACACTGTTTCCTTGATTGAATTAGCTATCACACCAATATTTGCGTCTAGAGCCTTTGCATTGAGGGCTATCTGAAAACGGCTGTGGCACTGAAGTTGCCTGTGAATGTGGAGTTGGTGGCATGTGAAACCCGCATGTGGAGCATTCGTTTGTGTGGGATGCTCACCAAGCTTCGTTTCAGTCCTAGGCACTCAAAGGGCACTAAGCATAGAGTGTGAAAACTGAGTTTCCTTGAGAGCTGCTTGGAAGCCTGATGGTGTGCGAAGTTAGTGAGCCAAATGGAGTTGTTCTCCCACAAGAACCACTCGGCTGATCCTTCTTCAATATGCCCTTCACCACCATGCACTGTTTCCTTGATTGAATTAGCTCTCACACCAATATTTGCGTCTAGAGCCTTTGCATTGAGGGCTATCTGAAAACGGCTGTGGCGCTGAAGTTGCCTGTGAATGTGGAGTTGGTGGCATGTGAAACCCGCATGTGGAGCATTCGTTTGTGTGGGATGCTCACCAAGCTTCGTTTCAGTCCTTGGCACTCAAAGGGCACTAAGCATAGAGTGTGACAACTGAGTTTCCTTGAGAGCTGCTTGGAAGCCTGATGGTGTGTGAAGTTAGTGAGCCAAATGGAGTTGTTCTCCCACAAGAACCACTCGGCTGATCCTTCTTCAATATGCCCGTCACCAACATGCAGTGTTTCCTTGATTGAATTAGCTCTCACACCAATATTTGCGTCTAGAGCCTTTGCATTGAGGGCTATCTGAAAACGGCTGTGGCGCTGAAGTTGCCTGTGAATGTGGAGTTGGTGGCATGTGAAACCGGCATGTGGAGCATTCGTTTGTGTGGGATGCTCTACCAGGGTCATTCCTAGATAATGGACTCAAAGGGCACTAAGCCTAGAGTGTGAAAACTGAGTTTCCTTGAGAGCTGCTTGGAAGCCTGATGGTGTGTGAAGTTAGTGAGCCAAATGGAGTTGTTCTCCCACAAGAACCACTCGGCTGATCCTTCTTCAATATGCCCTTCACCAACATGCACTGTTTCCTTGATTGAATTAGCTCTCACACCAATATTTGCGTCTATAGCCTTTGCATTGAGGGCTACCTGAAAACGGCTGTGGCGCTGAAGCTGCCTGTGAATGTGGAGTTGGTGGCATGTGAAACCCGCATGTGGAGCATTCGTTTGTGTGGGATGCTCACCAAGCTTCATTTCAGTCCTAGGCACTCAAAGGGCACTAAGCATAGAGTGTGAAAACTGAGTTTCCTTGAGAGCTGCTTGGAAGCCTGATGGTGTGTGAAGTTAGTGAGCCAAATGGAGTTGTTCTCCCACAAGAACCACTCGGCTGATCCTTCTTCAATATGCCCTTCACCACCATACACTATTTCCTTGATTGAATTAGCTCTTACACCAATATTTGCGTCTAGAGCCTTTGCATTGAGGGGTATCTGAAAACGGCTGTGGCACTGAAGTTGCCTGTGAATGTGGAGTTGGTGGCATGTGAAACCCGCATGTGGAGCATTCATTTGTGTGAAATGCTCTACCAGGTTCATTCCTAGATAAGGCACTCAAAGGGCACTAAGCATAGAGTGTGAAAACTGAGTTTCCTTGAGAGCTGCTTGGAAGCCTGATGGTGTGTGAAGTTAGTGAGCCAAATGGAGTTGTTCTCCCACAAGAACCACTTGGCTGATCCTACTTCAATATGCCTTTCACCAACATGCAGTGTTTCCTTGATTGAATTAGCTCTCACACCAATATTTGCGTCTAGAGCCTTTGCATTGAGGGCTATCTGAAAACGGCTGTGGCGCTGAAGTTGCCTGTGAATGTGGAGTTGGTGGCATGTGAAACCCGCATGTGGAGCATTTGTTTGTGTGGGATGCTCTAGCAGGTTCATTCCTAGATAATGCACTCAAAGGGCACTAAGCATAGAGTGTGAAAACTGAGTTTCCTTGAGAGCTGCTTGGAAGCCTGATGGTGTGTGAAGTTAGTGAGCCAAATGGAGTTGTTCTCCCACAAGAACCACTCGGCTGATCCTTCTTCAATATGCCCTTCACCACCATACACTGTTTCCTTGATTGAATTAGCTATCACACCAATATTTGCGTCTAGAGCCTTTGCATTGAGGGCTATCTGAAAACGGCTGTGGCGCTGAAGTTGCCTGTGAATGTGGAGTTGGTGGCATGTGAAACCCGCATGTGGAGCATTCGTTTGTGTGGGATGCTCACCAAGCTTCGTTTCAGTCCTAGGCACTCAAAGGGCACTAAGCATAGAGTGTGAAAACTGAGTTTCCTTGAGAGCTGCTTGGAAGCCTGATGGTGTGTGAAGTTAGTGAGCCAAATGGAGTTGTTCTCCCACAAGAACCACTCGGCTGATCCTTCTTCAATTTGCCCTTCAATAACATGCAGTGTTTCCTTGATTGAGTTAGCTCTCACACCAATATTTGCGTCTAGAGCCTTTGCATTGAGGGCTATCTGAAAACGGCTGTGGCGCTGAAGTTGCCTGTGAATGTGGAGTTGGTGGCATGTGAAACCCGCATGTGGAGCATTCGTTTGTGTGGGATGCTCACCAAGCTTCGTTTCAGTCCTAGGCACTCAAAGGGCACTAAGCATAGAGTGTGAAAACTGAGTTTCCTTTAGAGCTGCTTGGAAGCCTGATGGTGTGTGAAGTTAGTGAGCCAAATGGAGTTGTTCTCCCACAAGAACCACTCGGCTGATCCTTCTTCAATACGCCCTTCACCAACATGCAGTGTTTCCTTGATTGAATTAGCTCTCACACCAATATTTGCGTCTAGAGCCTTTGCATTGAGGGCTATCTGAAAACGGCTGTGGCGCTGAAGTTGCCTGTGAATGTGGAGTTGGTGGCATGTGAAACCGGCATGTGGAGCATTCGTTTGTGTGGGATGCTCTACCAGGGTCATTCCTAGATAATGGACTCAAAGGGCACTAAGCCTAGAGTGTGAAAACTGAGTTTCCTTGAGAGCTGCTTGGAAGCCTGATGGTGTGTGAAGTTAGTGAGCCAAATGGAGTTGTTCTCCCACAAGAACCACTCGGCTGATCCTTCTTCAATATGCCCTTCACCAACATGCACTGTTTCCTTGATTGAATTAGCTCTCACACCAATATTTGCGTCTAGAGCCTTTGCATTGAGGGCTATCTGAAAACGGCTGTGGCGCTGAAGTTGCCTGTGAATGTGGAGTTGGTGGCATGTGAAACCCGCATGTGGAGCATTCGTTTGTGTGGGATGCTCACCAAGCTTCGTTTCAGTCCTTGGCACTCAAAGGGCACTAAGCATAGAGTGTGACAACTGAGTTTCCTTGAGAGCTGCTTGGAAGCCTGATGGTGTGTGAAGTTAGTGAGCCAAAGGGAGTTGTTCTCCCACAAGAACCACTCGGCTGATCCTTCTTCAATATGCCCGTCACCAACATGCAGTGTTTCCTTGATTGAATTAGCTCTCACACCAATATTTGCGTCTAGAGCCTTTGCATTGAGGGCTATCTGAAAACGGCTGTGGCGCTGAAGTTGCCTGTGAATGTGGAGTTGGTGGCATGTGAAACCGGCATGTGGAGCATTCGTTTGTGTGGGATGCTCTACCAGGGTCATTCCTAGATAATGGACTCAAAGGGCACTAAGCCTAGAGTGTGAAAACTGAGTTTCCTTGAGAGCTGCTTGGAAGCCTGATGGTGTGTGAAGTTAGTGAGCCAAATGGAGTTGTTCTCCCACAAGAACCACTCGGCTGATCCTTCTTCAATATGCCCTTCACCAACATGCACTGTTTCCTTGATTGAATTAGCTCTCACACCAATATTTGCGTCTATAGCCTTTGCATTGAGGGCTACCTGAAAACGGCTGTGGCGCTGAAGCTGCCTGTGAATGTGGAGTTGGTGGCATGTGAAACCCGCATGTGGAGCATTCGTTTGTGTGGGATGCTCACCAAGCTTCGTTTCAGTCCTAGGCACTCAAAGGGCACTAAGCATAGAGTGTGAAAACTGAGTTTCCTTGAGAGCTGCTTGGAAGCCTGATGGTGTGCGAAGTTAGTGAGCCAAATGGAGTTGTTCTCCCACAAGAACCACTCGGCTGATCCTTCTTCAATATGCCCTTCACCACCATGCACTGTTTCCTTGATTGAATTAGCTCTCACACCAATATTTGCGTCTAGAGCCTTTGCATTGAGGGCTATCTGAAAACGGCTGTGGCGCTGAAGTTGCCTGTGAATGTGGAGTTGGTGGCATGTGAAACCCGCATGTGGAGCATTCGTTTGTGTGGGATGCTCACCAAGCTTCGTTTCAGTCCTTGGCACTCAAAGGGCACTAAGCATAGAGTGTGACAACTGAGTTTCCTTGAGAGCTGCTTGGAAGCCTGATGGTGTGTGAAGTTAGTGAGCCAAATGGAGTTGTTCTCCCACAAGAACCACTCGGCTGATCCTTCTTCAATATGCCCGTCACCAACATGCAGTGTTTCCTTGATTGAATTAGCTCTCACACCAATATTTGCGTCTAGAGCCTTTGCATTGAGGGCTATCTGAAAACGGCTGTGGCGCTGAAGTTGCCTGTGAATGTGGAGTTGGTGGCATGTGAAACCGGCATGTGGAGCATTCGTTTGTGTGGGATGCTCTACCAGGGTCATTCCTAGATAATGGACTCAAAGGGCACTAAGCCTAGAGTGTGAAAACTGAGTTTCCTTGAGAGCTGCTTGGAAGCCTGATGGTGTGTGAAGTTAGTGAGCCAAATGGAGTTGTTCTCCCACAAGAACCACTCGGCTGATCCTTCTTCAATATGCCCTTCACCAACATGCACTGTTTCCTTGATTGAATTAGCTCTCACACCAATATTTGCGTCTATAGCCTTTGCATTGAGGGCTACCTGAAAACGGCTGTGGCGCTGAAGCTGCCTGTGAATGTGGAGTTGGTGGCATGTGAAACCCGCATGTGGAGCATTCGTTTGTGTGGGATGCTCACCAAGCTTCATTTCAGTCCTAGGCACTCAAAGGGCACTAAGCATAGAGTGTGAAAACTGAGTTTCCTTGAGAGCTGCTTGGAAGCCTGATGGTGTGTGAAGTTAGTGAGCCAAATGGAGTTGTTCTCCCACAAGAACCACTCGGCTGATCCTTCTTCAATATGCCCTTCACCACCATACACTATTTCCTTGATTGAATTAGCTCTTACACCAATATTTGCGTCTAGAGCCTTTGCATTGAGGGGTATCTGAAAACGGCTGTGGCACTGAAGTTGCCTGTGAATGTGGAGTTGGTGGCATGTGAAACCCGCATGTGGAGCATTCATTTGTGTGAAATGCTCTACCAGGTTCATTCCTAGATAAGGCACTCAAAGGGCACTAAGCATAGAGTGTGAAAACTGAGTTTCCTTGAGAGCTGCTTGGAAGCCTGATGGTGTGTGAAGTTAGTGAGCCAAATGGAGTTGTTCTCCCACAAGAACCACTTGGCTGATCCTACTTCAATATGCCTTTCACCAACATGCAGTGTTTCCTTGATTGAATTAGCTCTCACACCAATATTTGCGTCTAGAGCCTTTGCATTGAGGGCTATCTGAAAACGGCTGTGGCGCTGAAGTTGCCTGTGAATGTGGAGTTGGTGGCATGTGAAACCCGCATGTGGAGCATTTGTTTGTGTGGGATGCTCTAGCAGGTTCATTCCTAGATAATGCACTCAAAGGGCACTAAGCATAGAGTGTGAAAACTGAGTTTCCTTGAGAGCTGCTTGGAAGCCTGATGGTGTGTGAAGTTAGTGAGCCAAATGGAGTTGTTCTCCCACAAGAACCACTCGGCTGATCCTTCTTCAATATGCCCTTCACCACCATACACTGTTTCCTTGATTGAATTAGCTATCACACCAATATTTGCGTCTAGAGCCTTTGCATTGAGGGCTATCTGAAAACGGCTGTGGCGCTGAAGTTGCCTGTGAATGTGGAGTTGGTGGCATGTGAAACCCGCATGTGGAGCATTCGTTTGTGTGGGATGCTCACCAAGCTTCGTTTCAGTCCTAGGCACTCAAAGGGCACTAAGCATAGAGTGTGAAAACTGAGTTTCCTTGAGAGCTGCTTGGAAGCCTGATGGTGTGTGAAGTTAGTGAGCCAAATGGAGTTGTTCTCCCACAAGAACCACTCGGCTGATCCTTCTTCAATTTGCCCTTCAATAACATGCAGTGTTTCCTTGATTGAGTTAGCTCTCACACCAATATTTGCGTCTAGAGCCTTTGCATTGAGGGCTATCTGAAAACGGCTGTGGCGCTGAAGTTGCCTGTGAATGTGGAGTTGGTGGCATGTGAAACCCGCATGTGGAGCATTCGTTTGTGTGGGATGCTCACCAAGCTTCGTTTCAGTCCTAGGCACTCAAAGGGCACTAAGCATAGAGTGTGAAAACTGAGTTTCCTTTAGAGCTGCTTGGAAGCCTGATGGTGTGTGAAGTTAGTGAGCCAAATGGAGTTGTTCTCCCACAAGAACCACTCGGCTGATCCTTCTTCAATACGCCCTTCACCAACATGCAGTGTTTCCTTGATTGAATTAGCTCTCACACCAATATTTGCGTCTAGAGCCTTTGCATTGAGGGCTATCTGAAAACGGCTGTGGCGCTGAAGTTGCCTGTGAATGTGGAGTTGGTGGCATGTGAAACCGGCATGTGGAGCATTCGTTTGTGTGGGATGCTCTACCAGGGTCATTCCTAGATAATGGACTCAAAGGGCACTAAGCCTAGAGTGTGAAAACTGAGTTTCCTTGAGAGCTGCTTGGAAGCCTGATGGTGTGTGAAGTTAGTGAGCCAAATGGAGTTGTTCTCCCACAAGAACCACTCGGCTGATCCTTCTTCAATATGCCCTTCACCAACATGCACTGTTTCCTTGATTGAATTAGCTCTCACACCAATATTTGCGTCTAGAGCCTTTGCATTGAGGGCTATCTGAAAACGGCTGTGGCGCTGAAGTTGCCTGTGAATGTGGAGTTGGTGGCATGTGAAACCCGCATGTGGAGCATTCGTTTGTGTGGGATGCTCACCAAGCTTCGTTTCAGTCCTTGGCACTCAAAGGGCACTAAGCATAGAGTGTGACAACTGAGTTTCCTTGAGAGCTGCTTGGAAGCCTGATGGTGTGTGAAGTTAGTGAGCCAAAGGGAGTTGTTCTCCCACAAGAACCACTCGGCTGATCCTTCTTCAATATGCCCGTCACCAACATGCAGTGTTTCCTTGATTGAATTAGCTCTCACACCAATATTTGCGTCTAGAGCCTTTGCATTGAGGGCTATCTGAAAACGGCTGTGGCGCTGAAGTTGCCTGTGAATGTGGAGTTGGTGGCATGTGAAACCGGCATGTGGAGCATTCGTTTGTGTGGGATGCTCTACCAGGGTCATTCCTAGATAATGGACTCAAAGGGCACTAAGCCTAGAGTGTGAAAACTGAGTTTCCTTGAGAGCTGCTTGGAAGCCTGATGGTGTGTGAAGTTAGTGAGCCAAATGGAGTTGTTCTCCCACAAGAACCACTCGGCTG
The DNA here is from genome assembly GCF_030435755.1 of Ochotona princeps. Classification (NCBI taxonomy): domain Eukaryota; kingdom Metazoa; phylum Chordata; class Mammalia; order Lagomorpha; family Ochotonidae; genus Ochotona; species Ochotona princeps. The sequence goes on along the minus strand of NW_026697298.1, from coordinate 48,382 downwards.
ATCCTTCTTCAATATGCCCTTCACCAACATGCACTGTTTCCTTGATTGAATTAGCTCTCACACCAATATTTGCGTCTATAGCCTTTGCATTGAGGGCTACCTGAAAACGGCTGTGGCGCTGAAGCTGCCTGTGAATGTGGAGTTGGTGGCATGTGAAACCCGCATGTGGAGCATTCGTTTGTGTGGGATGCTCACCAAGCTTCATTTCAGTCCTAGGCACTCAAAGGGCACTAAGCATAGAGTGTGAAAACTGAGTTTCCTTGAGAGCTGCTTGGAAGCCTGATGGTGTGTGAAGTTAGTGAGCCAAATGGAGTTGTTCTCCCACAAGAACCACTCGGCTGATCCTTCTTCAATATGCCCTTCACCAACATGCACTATTTCCTTGATTGAATTAGCTCTTACACCAATATTTGCGTCTAGAGCCTTTGCATTGAGGGGTATCTGAAAACGGCTGTGGCACTGAAGTTGCCTGTGAATGTGGAGTTGGTGGCATGTGAAACCCGCATGTGGAGCATTCATTTGTGTGAAATGCTCTACCAGGTTCATTCCTAGATAAGGCACTCAAAGGGCACTAAGCATAGAGTGTGAAAACTGAGTTTCCTTGAGAGCTGCTTGGAAGCCTGATGGTGTGTGAAGTTAGTGAGCCAAATGGAGTTGTTCTCCCACAAGAACCACTTGGCTGATCCTACTTCAATATGCCCTTCAATAACATGCAGTGTTTCCTTGATTGAATTAGCTCTTACACCAATATTTGTGTCTAGAGCCTTTGCATTGAGGGCTATCTGAAAACGGCTGTGGCACTGAAGTTGCCTGTGAATGTGGAGTTGGTGGCATGTGAAACCCGCATGTGGAGCATTTGTTTGTGTGGAATGCTCTACCAGGTTCATTCCTAGATTTTGCACTCAAAGGGCACTAAGCATAGAGTGTGAAAACTGAGTTTCCTTGAGAGCTGCTTGGAAGCCTGATGGTGTGTGAAGTTAGTGAGCCAAATGGAGTTGTTCTCCCACAAGAACCACTTGGCTGATCCTACTTCAATATGCCCTTCACCAACATGCAGTGTTTCCTTGATTGAATTAGCTCTCACACCAATATTTGCGTCTAGAGCCTTTGCATTGAGGGCTATCTGAAAACGGCTGTGGCGCTGAAGCTGTCTGTGAATGTGGAGTTGGTGGCATGTGAAACCCGCATGTGGAGCATTTGTTTGTGTGGGATGCTCTAGCAGGTTCATTCCTAGATAATGCACTCAAAGGGCACTAAGCATAGAGTGTGAAAACTGAGTTTCCTTGAGAGCTGCTTGGAAGCCTGATGGTGTGTGAAGTTAGTGAGCCAAATGGAGTTGTTCTCCCACAAGAACCACTCGGCTGATCCTTCTTCAATTTGCCCTTCAATAACATGCAGTGTTTCCTTGATTGAGTTAGCTCTCACACCAATATTTGCGTCTAGAGCCTTTGCATTGAGGGCTATCTGAAAACGGCTGTGGCGCTGAAGCTGTCTGTGAATGTGGAGTTGGTGGCATGTGAAACCCGCATGTGGAGCATTCGTTTGTGTGGGATGCTCACCAAGCTTCAATTCAGTCCTAGGCACTCAAAGGGCACTAAGCATAGACTGTGAAAACTGAGTTTCCTTGAGAGCTGCTTGGAAGCCTGATGGTGTGTGAAGTTAGTGAGCCAAATGGAGTTGTTCTCCCACAAGAACCACTCGGCTGATCCTTCTTCAATACGCCCTTCACCAACATGCAGTGTTTCCTTGATTGAATTAGCTCTCACACCAATATTTTTGTCTAGAGCCTTTGCATTGAGGGCTATCTGAAATGGGCTGTGGCGCTGAAGTTGCCTGTGAATGTGGAGTTGGTGGCATGTGAAATCGGCATGTGGAGCATTCGTTTGTGTGGGATGCTCTACCAGGGTCATTCCTAGATAATGGACTCAAAGGGCACTAAGCCTAGAGTGTGAAAACTGAGTTTCCTTGAGAGCTGCTTGGAAGCCTGATGGTGTGTGAAGTTAGTGAGCCAAATGGAGTTGTTCTCCCACAAGAACCTCTCGGCTGATCCTTCTTCAATATGCCCTTCACCAACATGCACTGTTTCCTTGATTGAATTAGCTCTTACACCAATATTTGTGTCTAGAGCCTTTGCATTGAGGGCTATCTGAAAACGGCTGTGGCACTGAAGTTGCCTGTGAATGTGGAGTTGGTGGCATGTGAAACCCGCATGTGGAGCATTCATTTGTGTGGAATGCTCTACCAGGTTCATTCCTAGATAATGCACTCAAAGGGCACTAAGCATAGAGTGTGAAAACTGAGTTTCCTTGAGAGCTGCTTGGAAGCATGATGGTGTGTGAAGTTAGTGAGCCAAATGGAGTTGTTCTCCCACAAGAACCACTTGGCTGATCCTACTTCAACATGCCCTTCACCAACATGCAGTGTTTCCTTGATTGAATTAGCTCTCACAGCAATATTTGCGTCTAGAGCCTTTGCATTGAGGGCTATCTGAAAACGGCTGTGGCGCTGAAGTTGCCTGTGAATGTGGAGTTGGTGGCATGTGAAACCCGCATGTGGAGCATTTGTTTGTGTGGGATGCTCTAGCAGGTTCATTCCTAGATAATGCACTCAAAGGGCACTAAGCATAGAGTATGAAAACTGAGTTTCCTTGAGAGCTGCTTGGAAGCCTGATGGTGTGTGAAGTTAGTGAGCCAAATGGAGTTGTTCTCCCACAAGAACCACTCGGCATATCCTTCTTCAATATGCCCTTCACCACCATACACTGTTTCCTTGATTGAATTAGCTCTCACACCAATATTTGCGTCTAGAGCCTTTGCATTGAGGGCTAACTGTAAACGGCTGTGGCGCTGAAGTTGCCTGTGAATGTGGAGTTGGTGGCATGTGAAACCCGCATGTGGAGCATTCGTTTGTGTGGGATGCTCACCAAGCTTCGTTTCAGTCCTAGGCACTCAAAGGGCACTAAGCATAGAGTGTGAAAACTGAGTTTCCTTGAGAGCTGCTTGGAAGCCTGATGGTGTGTGAAGTTAGTGAGCCAAATGGAGTTGTTCTCCCACAAGAACCACTCGGCTGATCCTTCTTCAATTTGCCCTTCAATAACATGCAGTGTTTCCTTGATTGAGTTAGCTCTCACACCAATATTTGCGTCTAGAGCCTTTGCATTGAGGGCTATCTGAAAACGGCTGTGGCACTGAAGTTGCCTGTGAATGTGGAGTTGGTGGCACGTGAAACCTGCATGTGTAGCATTCGTTTGTGTGGGATGCTCATCAAGCTTCATTTCAGTCCTAGGCTCTCAAAGGGCACTAAGCATAGAGTGTGAAAACTGAGTTTCCTTGAGAGCTGCTTGGAAGCCTGATGGTGTGCGAAGTTAGTGAGCCAAATGGAGTTGTTCTCCCACAAGAACCACTCGGCTGATCCTTCTTCAATATGCCCTTCACCACCATGCACTGTTTCCTTGATTGAATTAGCTCTCACACCAATATTTGCGTCTAGAGCCTTTGCATTGAGGGCTATCTGAAAACGGCTGTGGCGCTGAAGTTGCCTGTGAATGTGGAGTTGGTGGCATGTGAAACCCGCATGTGGAGCATTCGTTTGTGTGGGATGCTCACCAAGCTTCGTTTCAGTCCTAGGCACTCAAAGGGCACTAAGCATAGAGTGTGAAAACTGAGTTTCCTTGAGAGCTGCTTGGAAGCCTGATGGTGTGTGAAGTTAGTGAGCCAAATGGAGTTGTTCTCCCACAAGAACCACTCGGCTGATCCTACTTCAATATGCCCTTCACCAATATGCAGTGTTTCCTTGATTGAATTAGCTCTCACACCAATATTTGCGTCTAGAGCCTTTGCATTGAGGGCTATCTGAAAACGGCTTTGGCACTGAAGTTGCCTGTGAATGTGGAGTTGGTGGCATGTGAAACCCGCATGTGGAGCATTCATTTGTGTGGAATGCTCTACCAGGTTCATTCCTAGATAAGGCACTCAAAGGGCACTAAGCCTAGAGTGTGAAAACTGAGTTTCCTTGAGAGCTGCTTGGAAGCCTGATGGTGTGTGAAGTTAGTGAGCCAAATGGAGTTGTTCTCCCACAAGAACCACTCGGCTGATCCTTCTTCAATATGCCCTTCACCAACATGCACTGTTTCCTTGATTGAATTAGCTCTCACACCAATATTTGCGTCTATAGCCTTTGCATTGAGGGCTATCTGAAAACGGCTGTGGCGCTGAAGCTGCCTGTGAATGTGGAGTTGGTGGCATGTGAAACCCGCATGTGGAGCATTCGTTTGTCTGGGATGCTCACCAAGCTTCATTTCAGTCCTAGGCACTCAAAGGGCACTAAGCATAGAGTGTGAAAACTGAGTTTCCTTGAGAGCTGCTTGGAAGCCTGATGGTGTGTGAAGTTAGTGAGCCAAATGGAGTTGTTCTCCCACAAGAACCACTCGGCTGATCCTTCTTCAATATGCCCTTCACCAACATGCACTGTTTCCTTGATTGAATTAGCTCTTACACCAATATTTGCGTTAGAGCCTTTGCATTGAGGGGTATCTGAAAACGGCTGTGGCACTGAAGTTGCCTGTGAATGTGGAGTTGGTGGCATGTGAAACCCGCATGTGGAGCATTCATTTGTGTGAAATGCTCTACCAGGTTCATTCCTAGATAAGGCATTCAAAGGGCACTAAGCATAGAGTGTGAAAACTGAGTTTCCTTGAGAGCTGCTTGGAAGCCTGATGGTGTGTGAAGTTAGTGAGCCCAATGGAGTTGTTCTCCCACAAGAACCACTTGGCTGATCCTACTTCAATATGCCCTTCAATAACATGCAGTGTTTCCTTGATTGAATTAGCTCTTACACCAATATTTGTGTCTAGAGCCTTTGCATTGAGGGCTATCTGAAAACGGCTGTGGCACTGAAGTTGCCTGTGAATGTGGAGTTGGTGGCATGTTAAACCCGCATGTGGAGCATTCATTTGTGTGGAATGCTCTACCAGGTTCATTCCTAGATAAGGCACTCAAAGGGCACTAAGCATAGAGTGTGAAAACTGAGTTTCCTTGAGAGCTGCTTGGAAGCCTGATGGTGTGTGAAGTTAGTGAGCCAAATGGAGTTGTTCTCCCACAAGAACCACTTGGCTGATCCTACTTCAATATGCCCCTTCACCAACATGCACTGTTTCCTTGATTGAATTAGCTCTCACACCAATATTTGCGTCTAGAGCCTTTGCATTGAGGGCTATCTGAAAACGGCTGTGGCGCTGAAGTTGCCTGTGAATGTGGAGTTGGTGGCATGTGAAACCCGCATGTGGAGCATTTGTTTGTGTGGGATGCTCTAGCAGGTTTTTCCTAGATAATGCACTCAAAGGGCACTAAGCATAGAGTGTGAAAACTGAGTTTCCTTGAGAGCTGCTTGGAAGCATGATGGTGTGTGAAGTTAGTGAGCCAAATGGAGTTGTTCTCCCACAAGAACCACTCGGCTGATCCTTCTTCAATTAGCCCTTCAATAACATGCAGTGTTTCCTTGATTGAGTTAGCTCTCACACCAATATTTGCGTCTAGAGCCTTTGCATTGAGGGCTATCTGAAAACGGCTGTGGCACTGAAGTTGCCTGTGAATGTGGAGTTGGTGGCATGTGAAACCTGCATGTGTAGCATTCGTTTGTGTGGGATGCTCATCAAGCTTCATTTCAGTCCTAGGCTCTCAAAGGGCACTAAGCATAGAGTGTGAAAACTGAGTTTCCTTGAGAGCTGCTTGGAAGCCTGATGGTGTGCGAAGTTAGTGAGCCAAATGGAGTTGTTCTCCCACAAGAACCACTCGGCTGATCCTTCTTCAATATGCCCTTCACCACCATGCACTGTTTCCTTGATTGAATTAGCTCTCACACCAATATTTGCGTCTAGAGCCTTTGCATTGAGGGCTATCTGAAAACGGCTGTGGCGCTGAAGTTGCCTGTGAATGTGGAGTTGGTGGCATGTGAAACCCGCATGTGGAGCATTCATTTGTGTGAAATGCTCTACCAGGTTCATTCCTAGATAAGGCACTCAAAGGGCACTAAGCATAGAGTGTGAAAACTGAGTTTCCTTGAGAGCTGCTTGGAAGCCTGATGGTGTGTGAAGTTAGTGCGCCAAATGGAGTTGTTCTCCCAGAAGAACCACTTGGCTGATCCTACTTCAATATGCCCTTCACCAACATGCAGTGTTTGCTTGATTGAATTAGCTATCACACCAATATTTGCGTCTAGAGCCTTTGCATTGAGGACTATCTGAAAATGGCTGTGGCACTGATGTTGCCTGTGAATGTGGAGTTGGTGGCATGTGAAACCCCCATGTGGAGCATTCGTTTGTGTGGGATGCTCTACCAGGTTCATTCCTAGATAAGGCACTCAAAGGGCACTAAGCATAGAGTGTGAAAACTGAGTTTGCTTGAGAGCTGCTTGGAAGCCTGATGGTGTGTGAAGTTAGTGAGCCAAATGGAGTTGTTCTCCCACAAGAACCACTCGGCTGATCCTACTTCAATATGCCCTTCACCAACATGCACTGTTTCCTTGATTGAATTAGCTCTCACACCAATATTTGCGTCTAGAGCCTTTGCATTGAGGGCTATCTGAAAACGGCTGTGGCGCTGAAGTTGCCTGTGAATGTGGAGTTGGTGGCATGTGAAACCCGCATGTGGAGCATTTGTTTGTGTGGGATGCTCTAGCAGGTTCATTCCTAGATAATGGACTCAAAGGGCACTAAGCATAGAGTGTGAAAACTGAGTTTCCTTGAGAGCTGCTTGGAAGCCTGATGGTGTGTGAAGTTAGTGAGCCAAATGGAGTTGTTCTCCCACAAGAACCACTCGGCTGATCCTTCTTCAATATGCCCTTCACCACCATACACTGTTTCCTTGATTGAATTAGCTATCACACCAATATTTGCGTCTAGAGCCTTTGCATTGAGGGCTATCTGAAAACGGCTGTGGCGCTGAAGTTGCCTGTGAATGTGGAGTTGGTGGCATGTGAAACCCGCATGTGGAGCATTCGTTTGTGTGCGATGCTCACCAAGCTTCGTTTCAGTCCTAGGCACTCAAAGGGCACTAAGCATAGAGTGTGAAAACTGAGTTTCCTTGAGAGCTGCTTGGAAGCCTGATGGTGTGTGAAGTTAGTGAGCCAAATGGAGTTGTTCTCCCACAAGAACCACTCGGCTGATCCTACTTCAATATGCCCTTCACCAATATGCAGTGCTTCCTTGATTGAATTAGCTCTCACACCAATATTTGCGTCTAGAGCCTTTGCATTGAGGGCTATCTGTAAACGGCTGTGGCGCTGAAGTTGCCTGTGAATGTGGAGTTGGTGGCATGTGAAACCCGCATGTGGAGCATTCGTTTGTGTGGGATGCTCACCAAGCTTCGTTTCAGTCCTAGGCACTCAAAGGGCACTAAGCATAGAGTGTGAAAACTGAGTTTCCTTGAGAGCTGCTTGGAAGCCTGATGGTGTGTGAAGTTAGTGAGCCAAATGGAGTTGTTCTCCCACAAGAACCACTCGGCTGATCCTACTTCAATATGCCCTTCACCAATATGCAGTGTTTCCTTGATTGAATTAGCTCTCACACCAATATTTGCGTCTATAGCCTTTGCATTGAGGGCTATCTGAAAGCGGCTGTGGCGCTGAAGCTGTCTGTGAATGTGGAGTTGGTGGCATGTGAAACCCGCATGTGGAGCATTCGTTTGTGTGGGATGCTCACCAAGCTTCATTTCAGTCCTAGGCACTCAAAGGGCACTAAGCATAGAGTGTGAAAACTGAGTTTCCTTGAGAGCTGCTTGGAAGCCTGATGGTGTGTGAAGTTAGTGAGCCAAATGGAGTTGTTCTCCCACAAGAACCACTCGGCTGATCCTTCTTCAATACGCCCTTCACCAACATGCAGTGTTTCCTTGATTGAATTAGCTCTCACACCAATATTTGCGTCTAGAGCCTTTGCATTGAGGGCTATCTGAAAACGGCTGTGGCGCTGAAGTTGCCTGTGAATGTGGAGTTGGTGGCATGTGAAACCCCCATGTGGAGCATTCGTTTGTGTGGGATGCTCTACCATGGTCATTCTTAGATAATGGACTCAAAGGGCACTAAGCCTAGAGTGTGAAAACTGAGTTTCCTTGAGAGCTGCTTGGAAGCCTGATGGTGTGTGAAGTTAGTGAGCCAAATGGAGTTGTTCTCCCACAAGAACCACTCGGCTGATCCTTCTTCAATATGCCCTTCACCAACATGCAGTGTTTCCTTGATTGAATTAGCTCTCACACCAATATTTGCGTCTAGAGCCTTTGCATTGAGGGCTATCTGAAAACGGCTGTGGCGCTGAAGTTGCCTGTGAATGTGGAGTTGGTGGCATGTGAAACCTGCATGTGGAGCATTCATTTGTGTGAAATTCTCTACCAGGTTCATTCCTAGATAAGGCACTCAAAGGGCACTAAGCATAGAGTGTGAAAACTGAGTTTCCTTGAGAGCTGCTTGGAAGCCTGATGGTGTGTGAAGTTAGTGAGCCAAATGGAGTTATTCTCACACAAGAACCACTTGGCTGATCCTACTTCAATATGCCCTTCACCACCATACACTGTTTCCTTGATTGAATTAGCTCTCACACCAATATTTGCGTCTAGAGCCTTTGCATTGAGGGCTATCTGAAAATGGCTGTGGCACTGATGTTGCCTGTGAATGTGGAGTTTGTGGCATGTGAAACCCCCATGTGGAGCATTCGTTTGTGTGGGATGCTCTACCAGGTTCATTCCTAGATAATGCACTCAAATGGCACTAAGCATAGAGTGTGAAAACTGAGTTTCCTTGAGAGCTGCTTGGAAGCCTGATGGTGTGTGGAGTTAGTGAGCCAAATGGAGTTGTTCTCCCACAAGAACCACTCGGCTGATCCTTCTTCAATATGCCCTTCACCAACATGCACTGTTTCCTTGATTGTATTAGCTCTCACACCAATATTTGCATCTAGAGCCTTTGCATTGAGGGCTATCTGAAAACGGCTGTGGCGCTGAAGCTGTCTGTGAATGTGGAGTTGGTGGCATGTGAAACCCGCATGTGGAGCATTCGTTTGTGTGGGATGCTCACCAAGCTTCGTTTCAGTCCTAGGCACTCAAAGAGCACTAAGCATAGAGTGTGAAAACTGAGTTTCCTTGAGAGCTGCTTGGAAGCCTGATGGTGTGTGAAGTTAGTGAGCCAAATGGAGTTGTTCTCCCACAAGAACCACTCGGCTGATCCTTCTTCAATACGCCCTTCACCAACATGCAGTGTTTCCTTGATTGAATTAGCTCTCACACCAATATTTGCGTCTAGAGCCTTTGCATTGAGGGCTATTTGAAAACGGCTGTGGCGCTGAAGTTGCCTGTGAATGTGGAGTTGGTGGCATGTGAAACCCGCATGTGGAGCATTCGTTTGTGTGGGATGCTCTACCACGTTCTTTCTTAGATAAGGCACTGAAATGGCACTAAGCCTAGAGTGTGAAAACTGAGTTTCCTTGAGAGCTGCTTCGAAGCCTCATGGTGTGTGAAGTTAGTGAGCCAAATGGAGTTGTTCTCCCACAAGAACCACTCGGCTGATCCTTCTTCAATATGCCCTTCACCACCATACACTGTTTCCTTGATTGAATTAGCTCTCACACAAATATTTGCGTCTAGAGCCTTTGCATTGAGGGCTATCTGAAAACGGCTGTGGCGCTGAAGTTGCCTGTAAATATGGAGTTGGTGGCATGTGAAACCTGCATGTGTAGCATTCGTTTGTGTGGGATGCTCATCAAGCTTCATTTCAGTCCTAGGCTCTCAAAGGGCACTAAGCCTAGAGTGTGAAAACTGAGTTTCCTTGAGAGCTGCTTGGAAGCCTGATGGTGTGCGAAGTTAGTGAGCCAAATGGAGTTGTTCTCCCACAAGAACCACTCGGCTGATCCTTCTTCAATATGCCCTTCACCAACATGCACTGTTTCCTTGATTGAATTAGCTCTCACACCAATATTTGCGTCTAGAGCCTTTGCATTGAGGGCTATCTGAAAACGGCTGTGGCGCTGAAGTTGCCTGTGAATGTGGAGTTGGTGGCATGTGAAACCCGCATGTGTAGCATTCATTTGTGTGGAATGCTCTACCAGGTTCATTCCTAGATAAGGCATTCAAAGGGCACTAAGCATAGAGTGTGAAAACTGAGTTTCCTTGAGAGCTGCTTGGAAGCCTGATGGTGTGTGAAGTTAGTGAGCCAAATGGAGTTGTTCTCCCACAAGAACCACTTGGCTGATCCTACTTCAATATGCCCTTCACCAACATGCACTGTTTCCTTGATTGAATTAGCTCTCACACCAATATTTGCGTCTAGAGCCTTTGCATTGAGGGCTATCTGAAAACGGCTGTGGCGCTGAAGTTGCCTGTGAATGTGGAGTTGGTGGCATGTGAAACCCGCATGTGGAGCATTTGTTTGTGTGTGATGCTCTAGCAGGTTCATTGCTAGATAATGCACTCAAAGGGCACTAAGCATAGAGTGTGAAAACTGAGTTTCCTTGAGAGCTGCTTGGAAGCCTGATGGTGTGTGAAGTTAGTGAGCCAAATGGAGTTGTTCTCCCACAAGAACCACTCGGCTGATCCTTCTTCAATATGCCCTTCACCACCATACACTGTTTCCTTGATTGAATTAGCTATCACACCAATATTTGCGTCTAGAGCCTTTGCATTGAGGGCTATCTGTAAATGGCTGTGGCGCTGAAGTTGCCTGTGAATGTGGAGTTGGTGGCATGTGAAACCCGCATGTGGAGCATTCATTTGTGTGGGATGCTCACCAAGCTTCGTTTCAGTCCTAGGCACTCAAAGGGCACTAAGCATAGAGTGTGAAAACTGAGTTTCCTTGAGAGCTGCTTGGAAGCCTGATGGTGTGTGAAGTTAGTGAGCCAAAGGGAGTTGTTCTCCCACAAGAACCACTCGGCTGATCCTTCTTCAATTTGCCCTTCAATAACATGCAGTGTTTCCTTGATTGAGTTAGCTCTCACACCAATATTTGCGTCTAGAGCCTTTGCATTGAGGGCTATCTGAAAACGGCTGTGGCACTGAAGTTGCCTGTGAATGTGGAGTTGGTGGCATGTGAAACCTGCATGTGTAGCATTCGTTTGTGTGGGATGCTCATCAAGCTTCATTTCAGTCCTAGGCTCTCAAAGGGCACTAAGCATAGAGTGAGAAATCTGAGTTTCCTTGAGAGCTGCTTGGAAGCCTGATGGTGTGCGAAGTTAGTGAGCCAAATGGAGTTGTTCTCCCACAAGAACCACTCGGCTGATCCTTCTTCAATATGCCCTTCACCAACATGCACTGTTTCCTTGATTGAATTAGCTCTCACACCAATATTTGCGTCTAGAGCCTTTGCATTGAGGGCTATCTGAAAACGGCTGTGGCGCTGAAGCTGTCTGTGAATGCGGAGTTGCTGGCATGTGAAACCCGCATGTGGAGCATTCGTTTGTGTGGGATGCTCACCAAGCTTCATTTCAGTCCTAGGCACTCAAAGGGCACTAAGCCTAGAGTGTGAAAACTGAGTTTCCTTGAGAGCTGCTTGGAAGCCTGATGGTGTGTGAAGTTAGTGAGCCAAATGGAGTTGTTCTCCCACAAGAACCACTCGGCTGATCTTACTTCAATATGCCCTTCACCAACATGCACTGTTTCCTTGATTGAATTAGCTCTTACACCAATATTTGTGTCTAGAGCCTTTGCATTGAGGGCTATCTGAAAACGGCTGTGGCGCTGAAGTTGCCTGTGAATGTGGAGTTGGTGGCATGTGAAACCTGCATGTGTAGCATTCGTTTGTGTGGGATGCTCATCAAGCTTCATTTCAGTCCTAGGCTCTCAAAGGGCACTAAGCATAGAGTGTGAAAACTGAGTTTCCTTGAGAGCTGCTTGGAAGCCTGATGGTGTGCGAAGTTAGTGAGCCAAATGGAGTTGTTCTCCCACAAGAACCACTCGGCTGATCCTTCTTCAATATGCCCTTCACCAACATGCACTGTTTCCTTGATTGAATTAGCTCTCACACCAATATTTGCGTCTAGAGCCTTTGCATTGAGGGCTATCTGAAAACGGCTGTGGCGCTGAAGTTGCCTGTGAATGTGGAGTTGGTGGCATGTGAAACCCGCATGTGGAGCATTCATTTTTGTGGAATGCTCTAGCAGGTTCATTCCAAGATAATGCACTCAAAGGGCACTAAGCATAGAGTGTGAAAACTGAGTTTCCTTGAGAGCTGCTTGGAAGCCTGATGGTGTGTGAAGTTAGTGAGCCAAATGGAGTTGTTCTCCCACAAGAACCACTCGGCTGATCCTTCTTCAATATGCCCTTCACCACCATACACTGTTTCCTTGATTGAATTAGCTATCACACCAATATTTGCGTCTAGAGCCTTTGCATTGAGGGCTGTCTGTAAATGGCTGTGGCGCTGAAGTTGCCTGTGAATGTGGAGTTGGTGGCATGTGAAACCCGCATGTGGAGCATTCGTTTCTGTGGATGCTCACCAAGCTTTGTTTCAGTCCTAGGCACTCAAAGGGCACTAAGCATAGAGTGTGAAAACTGAGTTTCCTTGAGAGCTGCTTGGAAGCCTGATGGTGTGTGAAGTTAGTGAGCCAAATGGAGTTGTTCTCCCACAAGAACCACTCGGCTGATCCTTCTTCATTTTGCCCTTCAATAACATGCAGTGTTTCCTTGATTGAGTTAGCTCTCACACCAATATTTGCGTCTAGAGCCTTTGCATTGAGGGCTATCTGAAAACGGCTGTGGCACTGAAGTTGCCTGTGAATGTGGAGTTGGTGGCATGTGAAACCCGCATGTGTAGCATTCGTTTGTGTGGGATGCTCATCAAGCTTCATTTCAGTCCTAGGCTCTCAAAGGGCACTAAGCATAGAGTGTGAAAACTGAGTTTCCTTCAGAGCTGCTTGGAAGCCTGATGGTGTGCGAAGTTAGTGAGCCAAATGGAGTTGTTCTCCCACAAGAACCACTAGGCTGATCCTTCTTCAATATGCCCTTCACCACCATGCACTGTTTCCTTGATTGAATTAGCTCTCACACCAATATTTGCGTCTAGAGCCTTTGCATTGAGGGCTATCTGAAAACGGCTGTGGCGCTGAAGTTGCCTGTGAATGTGGAGTTGGTGGCATGTGAAACCCGCATGTGGAGCATTCGTTTGTGTGGATGCTCACCAAGCTTCGTTTCGGTCCTAGGCACTCAAAGGGCACTAAGCATAGAGTGTGAAAACTGAGTTTCCTTGAGAGCTGCTTGGAAGCCTGATGGTGTGTGAAGTTAGTGAGCCAAATGGAGTTGTTCTCCCACAAGAACCACTCGGCTGATCCTTCTTCAATATGCCCTTCACCAATATGCAGTGTTTCCTTGATTGAATTAGCTCTCACACCAATATTTGCGTCTAGAGCCTTTGCATTGAGGGCTATCTGAAAACGGCTGTGGCGCTGAAGCTGTCTGTGAATGTGGAGTTGGTGGCATGTGAAACCCGCATGTGGAGCATTCGTTTGTGTGGGATGCTCACCAAGCTTCATTTCAGTCCTAGGCACTCAAAGGGCACTAAGCATAGAGTGTGAAAACTGAGTTTCCTTGAGAGCTGCTTGGAAGCCTGATGGTGTGTGAAGTTAGTGAGCCAAATGGAGTTGTTCTCCCACAAGAACCACTCGGCTGATCCTACTTCAATATGCCCTTCACCAACATGCAGTGTTTCCTTGATTGAATTAGCTCTTACACCAATATTTGTGTCTAGAGCCTTTGCATTGAGGGCTATCTGAAAACGGCTGTGGCACTGAAGTTGCCTGTGAATGTGGAGTTGGTGGCATGTGAAACCCGCATGTGGAGCATTCATTTGTGTGGAATGCTCTACCAGGTTCATTCCTAGATAAGGCACTCAAAGGGCACTAAGCATAGAGTGTGAAAACTGAGTTTGCTTTAGAGCTGCTTGGAAGCCTGATGGTGTGTGAAGTTAGTGAGCCAAATGGAGTTGTTCTCCCACAAGAACCACTCGGCTGCTCCTTCTTCAATATGCCCTTCACCAACATGCACTGTTTCCTTGATTGAATTAGCTCTCACACCAATATTTGCGTCTAGAGCCTTTGCATTGAGGGCTATCTGAAAACGGCTGTGGCGCTGAAGTTGCCTGTGAATGTGGAGTTGGTGGCATGTGAAACCCGCATGTGGAGCATTCGTTTGTGTGGGATGCTCACCAAGATTCGTTTCAGTCCTAGGCACTCAAAGGGCACTAAGCATAGAGTGTGAAAACTGAGTTTCCTTGAGAGCTGCTTGGAAGCCTGATGGTGTGTGAAGTTAGTGAGCCAAATGGAGTTGTTCTCCCACAAGAACCACTCGGCTGATCCTTCTTCAATATGCCCTTCACCAATATGCAGTGTTTCCTTGATTGAATTAGCTCTCACACCAATATTTGCGTCTAGAGCCTTTGCATTGAGGGTATCTGAAAACGGCTGTGGCGCTGAAGTTGCCTGTGAATGTGGAGTTGGTGGCATGTGAAACCCGCATGTGGAGCATTCGTTTGTGTGGGATGCTCACCAAGCTTCATTTCAGTCCTAGGCACTCAAAGGGCACTAAGCATAGAGTGTGAAAACTGAGTTTCCTTGAGAGCTGCTTGGAAGCCTGATGGTGTGTGAAGTTAGTGAGCCAAATGGAGTTGTTCTCCCACAAGATCCACTCAGCTGATCCTTCTTCAATACGCCCTTCACCAACATGCAGTGTTTCCTTGATTGAATTAGCTCTCACACCAATATTTGCGTCTAGAGCCTTTGCATTGAGGGCTATCTGAAAACGGCTGTGGCGCTGAAGTTGCCTGTGAATGTGGAGTTGGTGGTATGTGAAACCGGCATGTGGAGCATCGTTTGTGTGGGATGCTCTACCAGGGTCATTCCTAGATAATGGACTCAAAGGGCACTAATCCTAGAGTGTGAAAACTGAGTTTCCTTGAGAGCTGCTTCGAAGCCTGATGGTGTGTGAAGTTAGTGAGCCAAATGGAGTTGTTCTCCCACAAGAACCACTCGGCTGATCCTTCTTCAATATGCCCTTCACCAACATGCACTGTTTCCTTGATTGTATTAGCTCTCACACCAATATTTGCGTCTAGAGCCTTTGCATTGAGGGCTATCTGAAAACGGCTGTGGCGCTGAAGTTGCCTGTGAATGTGGAGTTGGTGGCATGTGAAACCCGCATGTGGAGCATTCGTTTGTGTGGGATGCTCACCAAGATTCTTTTCAGTCCTAGGCACTCAAAGGGCACTAAGCATAGAGTGTGAAAACTGAGTTTCCTTGAGAGTTGCTTGGAAGCCTGATGGTGTGTGAAGTTAGTGAGCCAAATGGAGTTGTTCTCCCACAAGAACCACTCGGCTGATCCTTCTTCAATATGCCCTTCATCAATATGCAGTGTTTCCTTGATTGAATTAGCTCTCACACCAATATTTGGTCTAGAGCCTTTGCATTGAGGGTATCTGAAAACGGCTGTGGCGCTGAAGTTGCCTGTGAATGTGGAGTAGGTGGCATGTGAAACCGGCATGTGGAGCATTCGTTTGTGTGGGATGCTCACCAAGCTTCATTTCAGTCCTAGGCACTCAAAGGGCACTAAGCCTAGAGTGTGAAAACTGAGTTTCCTTGAGAGCTGCTTGGAAGCCTGATGGTGTGTGAAGTTAGTGAGCCAAATGGAGTTGTTCTCCCACAAGAACCACTCGGCTGATCCTACTTCAATATGCCCTTCACCAACATGCACTGTTTCCTTGATTGAATTAGCTCTTACACCAATATTTGTGTCTAGAGCCTTTGCATTGAGGGCTATCTGAAAACGGCTGTGGCACTGAAGTTGCCTGTGAATGTGGAGTTGGTGGCATGTGAAACCCGCATGTGGAGCATTCATTTGTGTGGAATGCTCTACCAGGGTCATTCCTAGATAATGCACTCAAAGGGCACTAAGCATAGAGTGTGAAAACTGAGTTTCCTTGAGAGCTGCTTGGAAGCCTGATGGTGTGTGAAGTTAGTGAGCCAAATGGAGTTGTTCTCCCACAAGAACCACTCGGCTGATCCTTCTTCAATATGCCCTTCACCACCATACACTGTTTCCTTGATTGAATTAGCTATCACACCAATATTTGCGTCTAGAGCCTTTGCATTGAGGGCTATCTGAAAACGGCTGTGGCGCTGAAGTTGCCTGTGAATGTGGAGTTGGTGGCATGTGAAACCCGCATGTGGAGCATTCGTTTGTGTGGGATGTTCTACAAGGTTCATTCCTAGATAATGGACTCAAAGGGCAGTAAGCATAGAGTGTGAAAACTGAGTTTCCTTGAGAGCTGCTTGGAAGCCTGATGGTGTGTGAAGTTAGTGAGCCAAATGGAGTTGTTCTCCCACAAGAACCACTCGGCTGATCCTACTTCAATATGCCCTTCACCAATATGCAGTGTTTCCTTGATTGAATTAGCTCTCACACCAATATTTGCGTCTAGAGCCTTTGCATTGAGGGCTATCTGAAAACGGCTGTGGCGCTGAAGCTGTCTGTGAATGTGGAGTTGGTGGCATGTGAAACCCGCATGTGGAGCATTCGTTTGTGTGGGATGCTCACCAAGCTTCATTTCAGTCCTAGGCACTCAAAGGGCACTAAGCATAGAGTGTGACAACTGAGTTTCCTTGAGAGCTGCTTGGAAGCCTGATGGTGTGTGAAGTTAGTGAGCCAAATGGAGTTGTTCTCCCACAAGAACCACTCGGCTGATCCTTCTTCAATACGCCCTTCACCAACATGCAGTGTTTCCTTGATTGAATTAGCTCTCACACCAATATTTGCGTCTAGAGCCTTTGCATTGAGGGCTATCTGAAAACGGCTGTGGCGCTGAAGTTGCCTGTGAATGTGGAGTTGGTGGCATGTGAAACCCGCATGTGGAGCATTCGTTTGTGAAGGATGATCTACCAGGTTCATTCCTAGAGAATGGACTCAAAGGGCACTAAGCATAGAGTGTGACAACTGAGTTTCCTTGAGAGCTGCTTGGAAGCCTGATGGTGTGTGAAGTTAGTGAGCCAAATGGAGTTGTTCTCCCACAAGAACCACTCGGCTGATCCTTCTTCAATATGCCCTTCACCAACATGCAGTGTTTCCTTGATTGAATTAGCTCTCACACCAATATTTGCGTCTAGAGCCTTTGCATTGAGGGCTATCTGAAAACGGCTGTGGCACTGAAGTTGCCTGTGAATGTGGAGTTGGTGGCATGTGAAACCGGCATGTGGAGCATTCGTTTGTGTGGGCTGTTCTACCAGGTTCATTCCTAGATAAGGCACTCAAAGGGCACTAAGCATAGAGTGTGAAAACTGAGTTTCCTTGAGAGCTGCTTGGAAGCCTAATGGTGTGTGAAGTTAGTGAGCCAAATGGAGTTGTTCTCCCACAAGAACCACTCAGCTGATCCTTCTTCAATATGCCCTTCACCAGCATGCAGTGTTTCCTTGATTGAATTAGCTCTCACACCAATATTTGCGTCTAGAGCCTTTGCATTGAGGGCTATCTGAAAACGGCTGTGGCGCTGAAGCTGCCTGTGAATGTGGAGTTGGTGGCATGTGAAACCCGCATGTGGAGCATTCGTTTGTGTGGGATGCTCACCAAGCTTCATTTCAGTCCTAGGCACTCAAAGGGCACTAAGCATAGAGTGTGAAAACTGAGTTTCCTTGAGAGCTGCTTGGAAGCCTGATGGTGTGTGAAGTTAGTGAGCCAAATGGAGTTGTTCTCCCACAAGAACCACTCGGCTGATCCTTCTTCAATTTGCCCTTCAATAACATGCAGTGTTTCCTTGATTGAGTTAGCTCTCACACCAATATTTGCGTCTAGAGCCTTTGCATTGAGGGCTATCTGAAAACGGCTGTGGCACTGAAGTTGCCTGTGAATGTGGAGTTGGTGGCATGTGAAACCCGCATGTGGAGCATTCATTTGTGTGGAATGCTCTACCAGGTTCATTCCTAGATAATGCACTCAAAGGGCACTAAGCATAGAGTGTGAAAACTGAGTTTCCTTGAGAGCTGCTTGGAAGCCTGATGGTGTGTGAAGTTAGTGAGCCAAATGGAGTTGTTCTCCCACAAGAACCACTTGGCTGATCCTACTTCAATATGCCCTTCACCAACATGCAGTGTTTCCTTGATTGAATTAGCTCTCACACCAATATTTGCGTCTAGAGCCTTTGCATTGAGGGCTATCTGAAAACGGCTGTGGCGCTGAAGTTGCCTGTGAATGTGGAGTTGGTGGCATGTGAAACCCGCATGTGGAGCATTTGTTTGTGTGCGATGCTCTAGCAGGTTCATTCCTAGATAATGCACTCAAAGGGCACTAAGCATAGAGTGTGAAAACTGAGTTTCCTTGAGAGCTGCTTGGAAGCCTGATGGTGTGTGAAGTTAGTGAGCCAAATGGAGTTGTTCTCCCACAAGAACCACTCGGCTGATCCTTCTTCAATATGCCCTTCACCACCATACACTGTTTCCTTGATTGAATTAGCTATCACACCAATATTTGCGTCTAGAGCCTTTGCATTGAGGGCTATCTGAAAACAGCTGTGGCGCTGAAGCTGTCTGTGAATGTGGAGTTGGTGGCATGTGAAACCCGCATGTGGAGCATTCGTTTGTGTGGGATGCTCACCAAGCTTCATTTCAGTCCTAGGCACTCAAAGGGCACTAAGCATAGAGTGTGACAACTGAGTTTCCTTGAGAGCTGCTTGGAAGCCTGATGGTGTGTGAAGTTAGTGAGCCAAATGGAGTTGTTCTCCCACAAGAACCACTCGGCTGATCCTTCTTCAATACGCCCTTCACCAACATGCAGTGTTTCCTTGATTGAATTAGCTCTCACACCAATATTTGCGTCTAGAGCCTTTGCATTGAGGGCTATCTGAAAACGGCTGTGGCGCTGAAGTTGCCTGTGAATGTGGAGTTGGTGGCATGTGAAACCGGCATGTGGAGCATTCGTTTGTGTGGGATGCTCTACCAGGGTGTTTCCTAGATAATGGACTCAAAGGCCACTAAGCATAGAGTGTGAAAACTGAGTTTCCTTGAGAACTGCTTGGAAGCCTGATGGTGTGTGAAGTTAGTGAGCCAAATGGAGTTGTTCTCCCACAAGTACCACTCAGCTGATCCTTCTTCAATATGCCCTTCACCAACATGCAGTGTTTCCTTGATTGAATTAGCTCTCACACCAATATTTGCGTCTATATCCTTTGCATTGAGGGCTATTTGAAAACGGCTGTGGCGCTGAAGCTGCCTGTGAATGTGGAGTTGGTGGCATGTGAAACCCGCATGTGGAGCATTCGTTTGTGTGGGATGCTCTACCAGGGTGTTTCCTAGATAATGGACTCAAAGGCCACTAAGCATAGAGTGTGAAAACTGAGTTTCCTTGAGAGCTGCTTGGAAGCCTGATGGTGTGTGAAGTTAGTGAGCCAAATGGAGTTGTTCTCCCACAAGAACCACTCGGCTGATCCTTCTTCAATACGCCCTTCACCAACATGCAGTGTTTCCTTGATTGAATTAGCTCTCACACCAATATTTGCGTCTAGAGCCTTTGCATTGAGGGCTATCTGAAAACGGCTGTGGCGCTGAAGTTGCCTGTGAATGTGGAGTTAGTGGCATGTGAAACCCGCATGTGGAGCATTCGTTTGTGTTGGATGTTCTACAAGGTTCATTCCTAGATAATGGACTCAAAGGGCACTAAGCATAGAGTGTGAAAACTGAGTTTCCTTGAGAGCTGCTTGGAAGCCTGATGGTGTGTGCATTTAGTGAGCCAAATGGAGTTGTTCTCCCACAAGAACCACTCGGCTGATCCTTCTTCAATATGCCCTTCACCAACATGCACTGTTTCCTTGATTGAATTAGCTCTCACACCAATAATTGCGTCTAGAGCCTTTGCATTGAGGGCTATCTGAAAACGGCTGTGGCGCTGAAGTTGCCTGTGAATGTGGAGTTGGTGGCATGTGAAACCCGCATGTGGAGCATTCGTTTGTGTGGGATGCTCACCAAGCTTTGTTTCAGTCCTAGGCACTCAAAGGGCACTAAGCATAGAGTGTGAAAACTGAGTTTGCTTGAGAGCTGCTTGGAAGCCTGATGGTGTGTGAAGTTAGTGAGCCAAATGGAGTTGTTCTCCCACAAGAACCACTCGGCTGCTCCTTCTTCAATATGCCCTTCACCAACATGCACTGTTTCCTTGATTGAATTAGCTCTCACACCAATATTTGTGTCTAGAGCTTTTGCATTGAGGGCTATCTGAAAACGGCTGTGGCGCTGAAGTTGCCTGTGAATGTGGAGTTGGTGGCATGTGAAACCCGCATGTGGAGCATTCGTTTGTGTGGGATGCTCTACCACGTTCTTTCTTAGATAAGGCACTGAAAGGGCACTAAGCCTAGAGTGTGAAAACTGAGTTTCCTTGAGAGCTGCTTGGAAGCCTGATGGTGTGTGAAGTTAGTGAGCCAAATGGAGTTGTTCTCCCACAAGAAGCACTCGGCTGATCCTTCTTCAATATGCCCTTCACCAACATGCACTGTTTCCTTGATTGAATTAGCTCTCACACCAATATTTGCGTCTAGAGCCTTTGCATTGAGGGCTATCTGAAAACGGCTGCGGCGCTGAAGTTGCCTGTGAATGTGAAGTTGGTGGCATGTGAAACCCGCATGTGGAGCATTCGTTTGTGTGGGATGCTCACCAAGCTTCATTTCACTCCTAGGCACTCAAAGGGCACTAAGCATAGAATGTGAAAACTGAGTTTGCTTGAGAGCTGCTTGGAAGCCTGATGGTGTGTGAAATTAGTGAGCCAAATGGAGTTGTTTTCCCACAAGAACCACTCGGCTGATCCTTCTTCAATATGCCCTTCACCAACATGCAGTGTTTCCTTGATTGAATTAGCTCTCACACCAATATTTGCGTCTAGAGCCTTTGCATTGAGGGCTATCTGAAAATGGCTGTGGCGCTGAAGTTGCCTGTGAATGTGGAGTTGGTGGCATGTGAAACCCGCATGTGGAGCATTCTTTTGTGTGGGATGCTCACCAAGCTTCATTTCAGTCCTAGGCACTCAAAGGGCACTAAGCATAGAGTGTGAAAACTGAGTTTCCTTGAGAGCTGCTTGGAAGCCTGATGGTGTGTGAAGTTAGTGAGCCAAATGGAGTTGTTCTCCCACAAGAACCACTCGGCTGATCCTTCTTCAATATGCCCTTCACCAACATGCACTGTTTCCTTGATTGAATTAGCTCTCACACCAATATTTGCGTCTAGATCCTTTGCATTGAGGGCTATTTGAAAACAGCTGTGGCGCTGAAGTTGCCTGTGAATGTGGAGTTGGTGGCATGTGAAACCCGCATGTGGAGCATTCGTTTGTGTGGGATGCTGTTCCAGGTTCATTCCTAGATAATGCACTCAAAGGGCACTAAGCATAGAGTGTGAAAATTGAGTTTCCTTGAGAGCTGCTTCGAAGCCTCATGGTGTGTGAAGTTAGTGAGCCAAATGGAGTTGTTCTCCCACAAGAACCACTCGGCTGATCCTTCTTCAATATGCCCTTCACCAACATGCAGTGTTTCCTTGATTGAATTAGCTCTCACACCAATATTTGCATCTAGAGCCTTTGCATTGAGGGCTATCTGAAAACGGCTGTGGCGCTGAAGTTGCCTGTGAATGTGGAGTTGGTGGCATGTGAAACCCGCATGTGGAGCATTCGTTTGTGAAGGATGATCTACCAGGTTCATTCCTAGATAATGCACTCAAAGGACACTAAGCATAGAGTGTGAAAACTGAGTTTCCTTGAGAGTTGCTTGGAAGCCTGATGGTGTGTGAAGTTAGTGAGCCAAATGGAGTTGTTCTCCCACAAGAACCACTCGGCTGATCCTTCTTCAATATGCCCTTCACCAACATGCAGTGTTTGCTTGATTGAATTAGCTCTCACACCAATATTTGCGTCTATAGCCTTTGCATTGAGGGCTATCTGAAAACGGCTGTGGCGCTGAAGTTGCCTGTGAATGTGGAGTTGGTGGCATGTGAAACCCGCATGTGGAGCATTCGTTTGTGTGGGATGCTCACCAAGCTTCATTTCAGTCCTAGGCTCTCAAAGGGCACTAAGCCTAGAGTGTGACAACTGAGTTTCCTTGAGAGCTGCTTGGAAGCCTGATGGTGTGTGAAGTTAGTGAGCCAAATGGAGTTGTTCTCCCACAAGAACCACTCGGCTGATCCTTCTTCAATACACCCTTCACCAACATGCAGTGTTTCCTTGATTGAATTAGCTCTCACACCAATATTTGCGTCTAGAGCCTTTGCATTGAGGGCTATCTGAAAACGGCTGTGGCGCTGAAGTTGCCTGTGAATGTGGAGTTGGTGGCATGTGAAACCCGCATGTGGAGCATTCGTTGGTGTGGGATGTTCTACAAGGTTCATTCCTAGATAATGGACTCAAAGGGCACTAAGCATAGAGTGTGAAAACTGAGTTTCCTTGAGAGCTGCTTGGAAGCCTGATGGTGTGTGAAGTTAGTGAGCCAAATGGAGTTGTTCTCCCACAAGAACCACTCGGCTGATCCTTCTTCAATATGCCCTTCACCAACATGCAGTGTTTCCTTGATTGAATTAGCTCTCACACCAGTAATTGCGTCTAGAGCCTTTGCATTGAGGGCTATCTGAAAACGGCTGTGGCGCTGAAGTTGCCTGTGAATGTGGAGTTGGTGGCATGTGAAACCCGCATGTGGAGCATTCGTTTGTGTGGGATGCTCACCAAGATTCATTTCAGTCCTCGGCACTCAAAGGGCACTAAGCATAGAGTGTGAAAACTGAGTTTGCTTGAGAGCTGCTTGGAAGCCTGATGGTGTGTGAAGTTAGTGAGCCAAATGAAGTTGTTCTCCCACAAGAACCACTTGGCTGCTCCTTCTTCAATATGCCCTTCACCAACATGCACTGTTTCCTTGATTGAATTAGCTCTCACACCAATATTTGTGTCTAGAGCTTTTGCATTGAGGGCTATCTGAAAACGGCTGTGGCGCTGAAGTTGCCTGTGAATGTGGAGTTGGTGGCATGTGAAACCCGCATGTGGAGCATTCGTTTGTGTGGGATGCTCTACCACGTTCTTTCTTAGATAAGGCACTGAAAGGGCACTAAGCCTAGAGTGTGAAAACTGAGTTTCCTTGAGAGCTGCTTGGAAGCCTCATGGTGTGTGAAGTTATTGAGCCAAATGGAGTTGTTCTCCCACAAGAACCACTCGGCTGATCCTTCTTCAATATGCCCTTCACCAACATGCACTATTTCCTTGATTGAATTAGCTCTCACACCAATATTTGCGTCTAGAGCCTTTGCATTGAGGGCTATCTGAAAACGGCTGTGGCGCTGAAGCTGCCTGTGAATGTGGAGTTGGTGGCATGTGAAACCCGCATGTGGAGCATTCGTTTGTGTGGGATGCTCACCAAGCTTCATTTCAGTCCTAGGCACTCAAAGGGCACTAAGCATAGAGTGTGAAAACTGAGTTTCCTTGAGAGTTGCTTGGAAGCCTGATGGTGTGTGAAGTTAGTGAGCCAAATGGAGTTGTTCTCCCACAAGAACCTCTCGGCTGATCCTTCTTCAATATGCCCTTCACCAACATGCACTGTTTCTTTGATTGAATTAGCTCTTACACCAATATTTGCGTCTAGAGCCTTTGCATTGAGGGGTATCTGAAAACGGCTGTGGCACTGAAGTTGCCTGTGAATGTAGAGTTGGTGGCATGTGAAACCCGCATGTGGAGCATTCATTTGTGTGGAATGCTCTACCAGGTTCATTCCTAGATAAGGCACTCAAAGGGCACTAAGCATAGAGTGTGAAAACTGAGTTTCCTTGAGAGCTGCTTGGAAGCCTTATGGTGTGTGAAGTTAGTGAGCCAAATGGAGTTGTTCTCCCACAAGAACCACTCGGCTGATCCTTCTTCAATATGCCCTTCACCAACATGCACTGTTTCCTTGATTGAATTAGCTCTCACACCAATATTTGCATCTAGAGCCTTTGCATTGAGGGCTATCTGAAAACGGCTGTGGCGCTGAAGCTGTCTGTGAATGTGGAGTTGGTGGCATGTGAAACCCGCATGTGGAGCATTCGTTTGTGTGGGATGCTCACCAAGCTTCATTTCAGTCCTAGGCACTCAAAGAGCACTAAGCATAGAGTGTGAAAACTGAGTTTCCTTGAGAGCTGCTTGGAAGCCTGATGGTGTGTGAAGTTAGTGAGCCAAATGGAGTTGTTCTCCCACAAGAACCACTCGGCTGATCCTTCTTCAATACGCCCTTCACCAACATGCAGTGTTTCCTTGATTGAATTAGCTCTCACACCAATATTTGCGTCTATAGCCTTTGCATTGAGGGCTATCTGAAAACGGCTGTGGTGCTGAAGTTGCCTGTGAATGTGGAGTTGGTGGCATGTGAAACCCGCATGTGGAGCATTCGTTTGTGTGGGATGTTCTACAAGGTTCATTCCTAGATAATGGACTCAAAGGGCAGTAAGCATAGAGTGTGAAAACTGAGTTTCCTTGAGAGCTGCTTGGAAGCCTGATGGTGTGTGCATTCAGTGAGCCAAATGGAGTTGTTCTCCCACAAGAACCACTCGGCTGATCCTTCTTCAATATGCCCTTCACCAACATGCAGTGTTTCCTTGATTGAATTAGCTCTCACACCAATAATTGCGTCTAGAGCCTTTGCATTGAGGGCTATCTGAAAACAGCTGTGGCGCTGAAGTTGCCTGTGAATGTGGAGTTGGTGGCATGTGATACCCGCATGTGGAGCATTCGTTTGTGTCGGATGCTTAGCAAGCTTCGTTTCAGTCCTAGGCACTCAAAGGGCACTAAGCATAGAGTGTGAAAACTGAGTTTCCTTGAGAGCTGCTTGGAAGCCTGATGGTGTGTGAAGTTAGTGAGCCAAATGGAGTTGTTCTCCCACAAGAACCACTCGGCTGCTCCTTCTTCAATATGCCCTTCACCAACATGCCCTGTTTCCTTGATTGAATTAGCTCTCACACCAATATTTGTGTCTAGAGCTTTTGCATTGAGGGCTATCTGAAAACGGCTGCGGCACTGAAGTTGCCTGAGAATGTGGAGTTGGTGGCATGTGAAACCCGCATGTGGAGCATTCGTTTGTGTGGGATGCTCTACCACGTACTTTCTTCGATAAGGCACTGAAAGGGCACTAAGCATAGAGTGTGAAAACTGAGTTTCCTTGAGAGCTGCTTGGAAGCCTGATGGTGTGTGAAGTTAGTGAGCCAAATGGAGTTGTTCTCCCACAAGAACCACTCGGCTGATCCTTCTTCAATATGCCCTTCACCAACATGCAGTGTTTCCTTGATTGCATTAGCTCTCACACCAATATTTGCGTCTAGAGCCTTTGCATTGAGGGCTATCTGAAAACGGCTGTGGCGCTGAAGTTGCCTGTGAATGTGGAGTTGGTGGCATGTGAAACCCGCGTGTGGAGCATTCGTTTGTGTTGGATGCTCACCAAGCTTCATTTCAGTCCTAGACACTCAAAAGGCACTAAGCATAGAGTGTGAAAACTGAGTTTCCTTGAGAGCTGCTTGGAAGCCTGATGGTGTGTGAAGTTAGTGAGCCAAGTGGAGTTGTTCTCCCACAAGAACCACTCGGCTGATCCTTCTTCAATATGCCCTTCACCAACATGCAGTGTTTCCTTGATTGAATTAGCTCTCACACCAATATTTGCGTCTAGAGCCTTTGCATTGAGGGCTATCTGAAAATGGCTGTGGCGCTGAAGTTGCCTGTGAATGTGGAGTTGGTGGCATGTGAAACCCGCATGTGGAGCATTCGTTTGTGTGGGATGCTCTACCAGGTTCATTCCTAGATAATGCACTCAAAGGGCACTAAGCAAAGAGTGTGAAAACTGAGTTTCCTTGAGAGCTGCTTGGAAGCCTGATGGTGTGTGAAGTTAGTGAGCCAAATGGAGTTGTTCTCCCACAAGAACCACTCGGCTGATCCTTCTTCAATATGCCCTTCACCAATATGCAGTGTTTCCTTGATTGAATTAGCTCTCACACCAATATTTGCGTCTAGAGCCTTTGCATTGAGGGCTATCTGAAAACGGCTGTGGCGCTGAAGTTGCCTGTGAATGTGAAACCCGCATGTGGAGCATTCGTTTGTGTGGGATGCTCACCAAGCTTCGTTTCAGTCCTAGGCACTCAAAGGGCACTAAGCATAGAGTGTGAAAACTGAGTTTCCTTGATAGCTGCTTGGAAGCCTGATGGTGTGTGAAGTTAGTGAGCCAAATGGGGTTGTTCTCCCACAAGAACCACTCGGCTGATCCTTCTTCAATATGCCCTTCATCAACATGCAGTGTTGCCTTGATTGAATTAGCTATCACACCAATATTTGTGTCTAGAGCCTTTGCATTGAGGGCTATCTGAAAACGGCTGTGGCGCTGAAGTTGCCTGTGAATGTGGAGTTGGTGGCATGTGAAACCCGCATGTGAAGCATTCGTTTGTGTAGGATGCTCTACCAGGTTCATTCCTAGATAATGCACTCAAAGGGCACTAAGCATAGAGCGTGAAAACTGAGTTTCCTTGAGAGCTGCTTGGAAGCCTGATGGTGTGTGAAGTTAGTGAGCCAAATGGAGTTGTTCTCCCACAAGAACCACTCGGCTGATCCTTCTTCAATATGCCCTTCACCAACATGCAGTGTTTCCTTGATTGAATTAGCTCTCACACCAATATTTGCGTCTAGAGCCTTTGCATTGAGGGCTATCTGAAAATGGCTGTGGCGCTGAAGTTGCCTGTGAATGTGAAACCCGCACGTGGAGCATTCGTTTGTGTGGGATGCTCACCAAGCTTCGTTTCAGTCCTAGGCACTCAAAGGGCACTAAGCATAGAGTGTGAAAACTGAGTTTCCTTGAGAGCTGCTTGGAAGCCTGATGGTGTGTGAAGTTAGTGAGCCAAATGGAGTTGTTCTTCCACAAGAACCACTCGGCTGATCCTTCTTCAATTTGCCCTTCACCAACATGCAGTGTTTCCTTGATTGAATTAGCTCTCACACCAATATTTGCGTCTAGAGCCTTTGCATTGAGGGTTAAGTGAAAACGGCTGTGGCGCTGAAGTTGCCTGTGAATGTGGAGTTGGTGGCATTTGAAACCCGCATGTGGAGCATTCGTTTGTGTGGGATGCTCACCAACCTTCATTTCAGTCCTAGGCACTCAAAGGACACTAAGCATAGAGTGTGAAAACTGAGTTTCCTTGAGAGCTGCTTGGAAGCCTGATGGTGTGTGAAGTTAGTGAGCCAAATGGAGTTGTTCTCCCACAAGAACCACTCGGCTGATCCTTCTTCAATTTGCCCTTCACCAACATGCAGTGTTTCCTTGATTGAATTAGCTCTCACACCAATATTTGCGTCTAGAGCCTTTGCATTGAGGGCTATGTGAAAACGGCTGTGGCGCTTAAGTTGCCTGAGAATGTGGAGTTGGTGGCATGTGAAACCCGCATGTGGAGCATTCGTTTGTGTGGGATGCTCACCAACCTTCATTTCAGTCCTAGGCACTCAAAGGACACTAAGCATAGAGTGTGAAAACTGAGTTTCCTTGAGAGCTGCTTGGAAGCCTGATGGTGTGTGAAGTTAGTGAGCCAAATGGAGTTGTTCTCCCACAAGAACCACTCGGCTGATCCTTCTTCAATTTGCCCTTCACCAACATGCAGTGTTTCCTTGATTGAATTAGCTCTCACACCAATATTTGCGTCTAGAGCCTTTGCATTGAGGGTTAAGTGAAAACGGCTGTGGCGCTGAAGTTGCCTGTGAATGTGGAGTTGGTGGCATGTGAAACCCGCATGTGGAGCATTCGTTTGTGTGGGATGCTCTACCAGGTTCTTTCCTTATAATGCACTCAAAGGGCACTAAGCATAGACTATGAAAACTGAGTTTCCTTGAGAGCTGCTTGGAAGCCTGATGGTGTGTGAAATTAGTGAGCCAAATGGAGTTGTTCTCCCACAAGAACCACTCGGCTGATCCTTCTTCAATATGCCCTTCACCAACATGCAGTGTTTCCTTGATTGAATTAGCTCTCACACCAATATTTGCGTCTAGAGCCTTTGCATTGAGGGCTATCTGAAAACGGCTGTGGCGCTGAAGTTGCCTGTGAATGTGAAACCCGCATGTGGAGCATTCGTTTGTGTGGGATGCTCACCAAGGTTCGTTTCAGTCCTAGGCACTCAAAGGGCACTAAGCATAGAGTGTGAAAACTGAGTTTCCTTGATAGCTGCTTGGAAGCCTGATGGTGTGTGAAGTTAGTGAGCCAAATGGAGTTGTTCTCCCACAAGAACCACTCGGCTGATCCTTCTTCAATATGCCCTTCACCAACATGCAGTGTTTCCTTGATTGAATTAGCTCTCACACCAATATTTGCGTCTAGAGCCTTTGCATTGAGGGCTATCTGAAAACGGCTGTGGCGCTGAGGTTGCCTGAAAATGTGGAGTTGGTGGCATGTGAAACCCGCATGTGGAGCATTCGTTTGTGTGGGATGCTCTACCAGGTTCATTCCTAGATAATGCACTCAAAGGACACTAAGCATAGAGTGTGAAAACTGAGTTTCCTTGAGAGCTGCTTGGAAGCCTGATGGTGTGTGAAGTTAGTGAGCCCAATGGAGTTGTTCTCCCACAAGAACCACTAGGCTGATCCTTCTTCAATATGCCCTTCACCAACATGCAGTGTTTCCTTGATTGAATTAGCTCTCACACCAATATTTGCGTCTAGAGCCTTTGCATTGAGGGCTAAGTGAAAACGGCTATGGCGCTGAAGTTGCCTAAGAATGTGGAGTTGGTGGCATGTGAAACCCGCATGTGGAGCATTCGTTTGTGTGGGATGCTCACCAACCTTCATTTCAGGCCTAGGCACTAAAAGGACCCTAAGCATAGAGTGTGAAAACTGAGTTTCTTTGAGAGCTGCTTGGAAGCCTAATGGTGTGTGAAGTTAGAGAGCCAAATGGAGTTGTTCTCCCACAAGAACCACTCGGTTGATCCTTCTTCAATTTGCTCTTCACCAACATGCAGTGTTTCCTTGATTGAATTAGCTCTCACACCAATATTTGCGTCTAGAGCCTTTGCATTGAGGGCTATCTGAAAACGGCTGTGGCGCTGAAGTTGCCTGAGAATGTGGAGTTGGTGGCATGTGAAACCCGCATGTGGAGCATTCGTTTGTGTGGGATGCTCTACCAGGTTCATTCCTAGATAATGCACTCAAAGGGCACTAAGCATAGAGTGTGAAAACTGAGTTTGCTTGAGAGCTGCTTGGAAGCCTGATGGTGTGTGAAGTTAGTGAGCCCAATGGAGTTGTTCTCCCACAAGAACCACTCGGCTGATCCTTCTTCAATATGCCCTTCACCAACATGCAGTGTTTCCTTGATTGAATTAGCTCTCACACCAATATTTGCGTCTAGAGCCTTTGCATTGAGGGCTAAGTGAAAACGGCTATGGCGCTGAAGTTGCCTGTGAATGTGGAGTTGGTGGCATGTGAAACCCGCATGTGGAGCATTCGTTTGTGTGGGATGCTCACCAACCTTCATTTCAGTCCTAGGCACTCAAAGGACCCTAAGCATAGAGTGTGAAAACTGAGTTTCTTTGAGAGCTGCTTGGAAGCCTGATGGTGTGTGAAGTTAGAGAGCCAAATGGAGTTGTTCTCCCACAAGAACCACTCGGCTGATCCTTCTTCCATTTGCCCTTCACCAACATGCACTGTTTCCTTGATTGAATTAGCTCTCACACCAATATTTGCGTCTAGAGCCTTTGCATTGAGGGCTATCTGAAAACGGCTGTGGCGCTGAAGTTGCCTGTGAATGTGGAGTTGGTGGCATGTGAAACCCGCATGTGGAGCATTCGTTTGTGTGGGATGCTCTACCAGGTTCATTCCTAGATAATGCACTCAAAGGCCACTAAGCATAGAGTGTGAAACCTGAGTTTCCTTGAGAGGTGCTTGGAAGCCTGATGGTGTGTGAAGTTAGTGAGTCAAATGGAGTTGTTCTCCCACAAGAAGCACTCGGCTGATCCTTCTTCAATATGCCCTTCACCAACATGCAGTGTTTCCTTGATTGAATTAGCTCTCACACCAATATTTGCGTCTATAGCCTTTGCATTGAGGGCTATCTGAAAACGGCTGTGGCGCTGAAATTGTCTGTGAATGTGGAGTTGGTGGCATGTGAAACCCGCATGTGGAGCATTCGTTTGTGTGGGATGCTCTACCAGGTTCATTCCTAGATAATGCACTCAAAGGGCACTAAGCATAGAGTGTGAAAACTGAGTTTCCTTGAGAGCTGCTTGGAAGCCTGATGGTGTGTGGAGTTAGTGAGCCAAATGGAGTTGTTCTCCCACAAGAACCACTCGGCTGATCCTTCTTCAATATGCCCTTCACCAACATGCAGTGTTTCCTTGATTGAATTAGCTCTCACACCAATATTTGCATCTAGAGGCTTTGCATTGAGGGCTATCTGAAAACGGCTTTGGCGCTGAAGTTGCCTGTGAATGTGGAGTTGGTGGCATGTGAAACCGCATGTGGAGCATTCGTTTGTGTGGGATGCTCTACCAGGTTCATTCCTAGATAATGCACTCAAAGGCCACTAAGCCTAGAGTGTGAAACCTGAGTTTCCTTGAGAGCTGCTTGGAAGCCTGATGGTGTGTGAAGTTAGTGAGCCAAATGGAGTTGTTCTCCCACAAGAACCACTCGGCTGATCCTTCTTCAATATGCCCTTCACCAACATGCAGTGTTTCCTTGATTGAATTAGCTCTCACACCAATATTTGCGTCTAGAGCCTTTGCATTGAGGGCTATCTGAAAACGGCTGTGGCGCTGAAGTTGCCTATGAATGTGGAGTTGGTGGCATGTGAAACCCGCATGTGGAGCATTCATTTGTGTGGGATGCTCACCACATTTCATTTCAGTCCTAGGCACTCAAAGGGCACTAAGCATAGAGTGTGAAAACTGAGTTTGCTTGAGAGCTGCTTGGAAGCCTGATGGTGTGTGAAGTTAGTGAGCCAAATGGAGTTGTTCTCCCACAAGAACCACTCCGCTGATCCTTCTTCAATATGCCCTTCACCAACATGCAGTGTTTCCTTGAATGAATTAGCTCTCACACCAATATTTGCGTCTAGAGCCTTTGCATTGAGGGCTATGTGAAAACGGCTGTGGCGCAGAAGTTGCCTGTGAATGTGGAGTTGGTGGCATGTGAAACCCGCATGTGGAGCATTCGTTTGTGTGGGATGCTCACCAAGTTTCATTTCAGTCCTAGGCACTCAAAGGGCACTAAGCATAGAGTGTGAAAACTGAGTTTCCTTGAGAGCTGCTTGGAAGCCTGATGTTGCGTGAAGTTAGTGAGCCAAGTGGAGTTGTTCTCCCACAAGAACCACTCAGCTGATTCTTCTTCAACAATGCCCTTCACCAACATGCAGTGCTTCCTTGATTGAATTAGCTCTCACACCAATATTTGCGTCTAGAGGCTTTGCATTGAGGGCTATCTGAAAACGGCTGTGGCGCTGAAGTTGCCTGAGAATGTGGAGTTGGTGGCATGTGAAACCCGCATGTGGAGCATTCGTTTGTGTGGGATGCTCTACCAGGTTCTTTCCTAGATAATGCACTCAAAGGGCACTAAGCATAGAGTGTGAAAACTGAGTTTCCTTGAGAGCTGCTTGGAAGCCTGATGGTGTGTGAAGTTAGTGAGCCCAATGGAGTTGTTCTCCCACAAGAACCACTCGGCTGATCCTTCTTCAATATGCCCTTCACCAACATGCAGTGTTTCCTTGATTGAATTAGCTCTCACACCAATATTTGCGTCTAGAGCCTTTGCATTGAGGGCTATGTGAAAACGGCTGTGGCGCTGAAGTTGCCTGAGAATGTGGAGTTGGTGGCATGTGAAACCCGCATGTGGAGCATTCGTTTGTGTGGGATGGTCACCACATTTCATTTCAGTCCTAGGCACTCAAAGGGCACTAAGCATAGAGTGTGAAAACTGAGTTTCCTTGAGAGCTGCTTGGAAGCCTGATGGTGTGTGAAGTTAGAGAGCCAAATGGAGTTGTTCTCCCACAAGAACCAATCGGCTGATCCTTCTTCAACAATGCCCTTCACCAACATGCAGTGCTTCCTTGATTGAATTAGCTCTCACACCAATATTTGCGTCTAGAGGCTTTGCATTGAGGGCTATCTGAAAACGGCTGTGGCGCTGAAGTTGCCTGTGAATGTGGAGTTGGTGGCATGTGAAACCCGCATGTGGAGCATTCGTTTGTGTGGGATGCTCTACCAGGTTCTTTCCTAGATAATGCACTCAAAGGGCACTAAGCATAGAGTGTGAAAACTGAGTTTCCTTGAGAGCTGCTTGGAAGCCTGATGGTGTGTGAAGTTAGTGAGCCAAATGGAGTTGTTCTCCCACAAGAACCACTCGGCTGATCCTTCTTCAATATGCCCTTCACCAACATGCAGTGTTTCCTTGATTGAATTAGCTCTCACACCAATATTTGCGTCTAGAGCCTTTGCATTGAGGGCTATGTGAAAACGGCTGTGGCGCTGAAGTTGCCTGAGAATGTGGAGTTGGTGGCATGTGAAACCCGCATGTGGAGCATTCGTTTGTGTGGGATGCTCACCACATTTCATTTCAGTCCTAGGCACTCAAAGGGCAGTAAGCATAGAGTGTGAAACCTGAGTTTCCTTGAGAGCTGCTTGGAAGCCTGATGGTGTGTGAAGTTAGAGAGCCAAATGGAGTTGTTCTCCCACAAGAACCACTCGGCTGATCCTTCTTCAACAATGCCCTTCACCAACATGCAGTGCTTCCTTGATTGAATTAGCTCTCACACCAATATTTGCGTCTAGAGGCTTTGCATTGAGGGCTATCTGAAAACGGCTGTGGCGCTGAAGTTGCCTGAGAATGTGGAGTTGGTGGCATGTGAAACCCGCATGTGGAGCATTCGTTTGTGTGGGATGCTCTACCAGGTTCTTTCCTAGATAATGCACTCAAAGGGCACTAAGCATAGAGTGTGAAAACTGAGTTTCCTTGAGAGCTGCTTGGAAGCCTGATGGTGTGTGAAGTTAGTGAGCCCAATGGAGTTGTTCTCCTACAAGAACCACTCGGCTGATCCTTCTTCAATATGCCCTTCACCAACATGCAGTGTTTCCTTGATTGAATTAGCTCTCACACCAATATTTGCGTCTAGAGCCTTTGCATTGAGGGCTATCTGAAAACGGCTGTGTCGCTGAAGTTGCCTGTGAATGTGAAGTTGGTGGCATGTGAAACCCGCATGTGGAGCATTCGTTTGTGTGGGATGCTCTACCAGGTTCATTCTTAGATAATGCACTCAAAGGGCACTAAGCATAGAGTGTGAAAACTGAGTTTCCTTGAGAGCTGCTTGGAAGCCTGATGGTGTGTGAAGTTAGTGAGCCAAATGGAGTTGTTCTCCCACAAGAACCACTCGGCTGATCCTTCTTCAATATGCCCTTCACCAACATGCAGTGTTTCCTTGATTGAATTAGCTCTCACACCAATATTTGCGTCTAGAGCCTTTGCATTGAGGGCTATGTGAAAACGGCTGTGGCGCTGAAGTTGCCTGAGAATGTGGAGTTGGTGGCATGTGAAACCCGCATGTGGAGCATTCGTTTGTGTGGGATGCTCACCACATTTCATTTCAGTCCTAGGCACTCAAAGGGCACTAAGCATAGAGTGTGAAAACTGAGTTTCCTTGAGAGCTGCTTGGAAGCCTGATGGTGTGTGAAGTTAGTGAGCCAAATGGAGTTGTTCTCCCACAAGAACCCCTCGGCTGATCCTTCTTCAATATGCCCTTCACCAACATGCAGTGCTTCCTTGATTGAATTAGCTCTCACACCAATATTTGCGTCTAGAGCCTTTGCATTGAGGGCTATCTGAAAACGGCTGTGGCGCTGAAATTGCCTGAGAATGTGGAGTTGGTGGCATGTGAAACCCGCATGTGGAGCATTCGTTTGTGTGGGATGCTCACCAAATTTCATTTCAGTCCTAGGCACTCAAAGGGCACTAAGCATAGAGTGTGAAAACTGAGTTTCCTTGAGAGCTGCTTGGAAGCCTGATGGTGTGTGAAGTTAGTGAGCCAAATGGAGTTGTTCTCCCACAAGAACCACTCGGATGATCCTTCTTTAATTTGCCCTTCACCAACATGCAGTGTTTCCTTGATTGAATTAGCTCTCACACCAATATTTGCGTCTAGAGCCTTTGCATTGAGGGCTATCTGAAAATGGCTGTGGCACTGAAGTTGCCTGTGAATGTGGAGTTGGTGGCATGTGAAACCCGCATGTGGAGCATTCATTTGTGTGGGATGCTCTACCAGGTTCTTTCCTAGATAATGCACTCAAAGGGCACTAAGCATAGAGTGTGAAAACTGAGTTTCCTTGAGAGCTGCTTGGAAGCCTGATGGTGTGTGAAGTTAGTGAGCCCAATGGAGTTGTTCTCCCACAAGAACCAATCGGCTGATCCTTCTTCAATATGCCCTTCACCAACATGCAGTGTTTCCTTGATTGAATTAGCTCTCACACCAATATTTGCGTCTAGAGCCTTTGCGTTGAGGGCTATCTGAAAACGGCTGTGGCGCTGAAGTAGCCTGAGAATGTGGAGTTGGTGGCATGTGAAACCCGCATGTGGAGCATTCGTTTGTGTGGGATGCTCACCAAATTTCATTTCAGTCCTAAGCACTCAAAGGGCACTAAGCATAGAGTGTGAAAACTGAGTTTCCTTGAGAGCTGCTTGGAAGCCTGATGGTGTGTGAAGTTAGTGAGCCAAATGGAGTTGTTCTCCCAAAAGAACCACTCGGCTGATCCTTCTTCAATATGCCCTTCACCACCATGCACTGTTTCCTTGATTGAATTAGCTCTCACACCAATATTTGCGTCTAGAGCCTTTGCATTGAGGGCTATGTGAAAACGGCTGTGGCGCTGAAGTTGCCTGAGAATGTGGAGTTGGTGGCATGTGAAACCCGCATGTGGAGCATTCGTTTGTGTGGGATGCTCACCACATTTCATTTCAGTCCTAGGCACTCAAAGGGCACTAAGCATAGAGTGTGAAAACTGAGTTTCCTTGAGAGCTGCTTGGAAGCCTGATGGTGTGTGAAGTTAGTGAGCCAAATGGAGTTGTTCTCCCACAAGAACCACTCGGCTGATCCTTCTTCAACAATGCCCTTCACCAACATGCAGTGCTTCCTTGATTGAATTAGCTCTCACACCAATATTTGCGTCTAGAGCCTTTGCATTGAGGGCTATCTGAAAACGGCTGTGGCGCTGAAGTTGCCTGAGAATGTGGAGTTGGTGGCATGTGAAACCCGCATGTGGAGCATTCGTTTGTGTGGGATGCTCTACCAGGTTCTTTCCTAGATAATGCACTCAAAGGGCACTAAGCATAGAGTGTGAAAACTGAGTTTCCTTGAGAGCTGCTTGGAAGCCTGATGGTGTGTGAAGTTAGTGAGCCCAATGGAGTTGTTCTCCCACAAGAACCACTCGGCTGATCCTTCTTCAATATGCCCTTCACCAACATGCAGTGTTTCCTTGATTGAATTAGCTCTCACACCAATATTTGCGTCTAGAGCCTTTGCATTGAGGGCTATGTGAAAACGGCTGTGGCGCTGAAGTTGCTTGAGAATGTGGAGTTGGTGGCATGTGAAACCCGCATGTGGAGCATTCATTTGTGTGTAATGCTCACCAACCTTCATTTCAGTCCTAGGCACTCAAAGGACACTAAGCATAGAGTGTGAAAACTGAGTTTCCTTGAGAGCTGCTTGGAAGCCTGATGGTGTGTGAAGTTAGTGAGCCAAATGGAGTTGTTCTCCCACAAGAACCACTCGGCTGATCCTTCTTCAATATGCCCTTCACCAACATGCAGTGTTTCCTTGATTGAATTAGCTCTCACACCAATATTTGCGTCTAGAGCCTTTGCGTTGAGGGCTATCTGAAAACGGCTCTGGCGCTGAAGTAGCCTGAGAATGTGGAGTTGGTGGCATGTGAAACCCGCATGTGGAGCATTCGTTTGTGTGGGATGCTCACCAAATTTCATTTCAGTCCTAAGCACTCAAAGGGCACTAAGCATAGAGTGTGAAAACTGAGTTTCCTTGAGAGCTGCTTGGAAGCCTGATGGTGTGTGAAGTTAGTGAGCCAAATGGAGTTGTTCTCCCACAAGAACCACTCGGCTGATCCTTCTTCAATATGCCCTTCACCAACATGCAGTGTTTCCTTGATTGAATTAGCTCTCACACCAATATTTGCGTCTAGAGCCTTTGCATTGAGGGCTATCTGAAAACGGCTGTGGCGCTGAAGCTGCCTGTGAATGTGGAGTTGGTGGCATGTGAAACCCGCGTGTGGAGCATTCGTTTGTGTGGGATGCTCACCAAGCTTCATTTCAGTCCTAGGCACTCAAAGGGCACTAAGCATAGAGTGTGAAAACTGAGTTTCCTTGAGAGCTGCTTGGAAGCCTGATGGTGTGTGAAGTTAGTGAGCCAAATGGAGTTGTTCTCCCACAAGAACCACTCGGCTGATCCTTCTTCAATATGCCCTTCACCAACATGCAGTGTTTCCTTGATTGAATTAGCTCTCACACCAATATTTGCGTCTAGAGCCTTTGCATTGAGGGCTATCTGAAAACGGCTGTGGCGCTGAAGTTGCCTGAGAATGTGGAGTTGGTGGCATGTGAAACCCGCATGTGGAGCATTCGTTTGTGTGGGATGCTCACCAAATTTCCTTTCAGTCCTAGGCACTCAAAGGGCACTAAGCATAGAGTGTGAAAACTGAGTTTCCTTGAGAGTTGCTTGGAAGCCTGATGGTGTGTGAAGTTAGTGAGCCAAATGGAGTTGTTCTCCCACAAGAACCACTCGGCTGATCCTTCTTCAATATGCCCTTCACCAACATGCAGTGTTTCCTTGATTGAATTAGCTCTCACACCAATATTTGCGTCTAGAGCCTTTGCATTGAGGGCTATCTGAAAACGGCTGTGGCGCTGAAGTTGCCTGTGAATGTGGAGTTGGTGGCATGTGAAACCCGCGTGTGGAGCATTCGTTTGTGTGGGATGCTCACCAAGCTTCATTTCAGTCCTAGGCACTCAAAGGGCACTAAGCATAG
The DNA here is from genome assembly GCF_030435755.1 of Ochotona princeps. Classification (NCBI taxonomy): domain Eukaryota; kingdom Metazoa; phylum Chordata; class Mammalia; order Lagomorpha; family Ochotonidae; genus Ochotona; species Ochotona princeps. The sequence continues at coordinate 11,367 of NW_026697298.1, read as the reverse complement.
AGTGTGAAAACTGAGTTTCCTTGAGAGCTGCTTGGAAGCCTGATGGTGTGTGAAGTTAGTGAGCCAAATGGAGTTGTTCTCCCACAAGAAGCACTCGGCTGATCCTTCTTCAATATGCCCTTCACCAACATGCAGTGTTTCCTTGATTGAATTAGCTCTCACACCAATATTTGCGTCTAGAGCCTTTGCATTGAGGGCTATCTGAAAACGGCTGTGGCGCTGAAGTTGCCTGAGAATGTGGAGTTGGTGGCATGTGAAACCCGCATGTGGAGCATTCGTTTGTGTGGGATGCTCACCAAATTTCCTTTCAGTCCTAGGCACTCAAAGGGCACTAAGCATAGAGTGTGAAAACTGAGTTTCCTTGAGAGCTGCTTGGAAGCCTGATGGTGTGTGAAGTTAGTGAGCCAAATGGAGTTGTTCTCCCACAAGAACCACTCGGCTGATCCTTCTTCAATATGCCCTTCACCAACATGCACTGTTTCCTTGATTGAATTAGCTCTCACACCAATATTTGCGTCTAGAGCCTTTGCATTGAGGGCTATGTGAAAACGGCTGTGGCGCTGAAGTTGTCTGTGAATGTGGAGTTGGTGGCATGTGAAACCCGCATGTGGAGCATTCGTTTCTGTGGGATGCTCTACTAGGTTCTTTCCTAGATAATGCACTCAAAGGGCACTAAGCATAGACTATGAAAACTGATTTTCCTTGAGAGCTGCTTGGAAGCCTGATGGTGTGTGAAGTTAGTGAGCCAAATGGAGTTGTTCTCCCACAAGAACCACTCGGCTGATCCTTCTTCAATTTGCCCTTCACCAACATGCAGTGTTTCCTTGATTGAATTAGCTCTCACACCAATATTTGCGTCTAGAGCCTTTGCATTGAGGGCTATCTGAAAACGGCTGTGGCGCTGAAGTTGCCTGTGAATGTGGAGTTGGTGGCATGTGAAACCTGCATGTGGAGCATTCGTTTGTGTGGGATGCTCTACCAGGTTCATTCCTAGATAATGCACTCAAAGGGCACTAAGCATAGACTATGAAAACTGAGTTTCCTTGAGAGCTGCATGGAAGCCTGATGGTGTGTGAAGTTAGTGAGCCAAATGGAGTTGTTCTCCCACAAGAACCACTCGGCTGATCCTTCTTCAATATGCCCTTCACCAACATGCAGTGTTTCCTTGATTGAATTAGCTCTCACACCAATATTTGCGTCTAGAGCCTTTGCATTGAGGGCTATCTGAAAACGGCTGTGGCGCTGAAGTTGCCTGAGAATGTGGAGTTGGTGGCATGTGAAACCCGCATGTTGAGCATTCGTTTGTGTGGGATGCTCAAAAAGCTTCATTTCAGTTCTAGGCACTCAAAGGGCACTAAGCATAGAGTGTGAAAACTGAGTTTCCTTGATAGCTGCTTGGAAGCCTGATGGTGTGTGAAGTTAGTGAGCCAAATGGAGTTGTTCTTCCACTAGAAGCACTCGGCTGATCCTTCTTCAATATGCCCTTCACCAACATGCACTGTTTCCTTGATTGAATTAGCTCTCACACCAATATTTGCGTGTAGAGCCTTTGCATTGAGGGCTATCTGAAAACGGCTGTGGCGCTGAAGTTGCATGTGAATGTGGAGTTGGTGGAATGTGAAACCCGCATGTTGAGCATTCGTTTGTGTGGGATGCTCACCAAGGTTCATTTCAGTCCTAGGCACTCAAAGGGCACTAAGCATAGAGTGTGAAGACTGAGTTTCCTTGAGAGCTGCTTGGAAGCCTGATGGTGTGTGAAGTTAGTGAGCCAAATGCAGTTGTTCTCCCACAAGAACCACTCGGCTGATCCTTCTTCAATGTGCCCTTCACCAACATGCACTGTTTCCTTGATTGAATTAGCTCTCACACCAATATTTGCGTCTAGAGCCTTTGCATTGAGGGCTATCTGAAAACGGCTGTGGCGCTGAAGTTGCCTGTGAATGTGGAGTTGGTGGCATGTGAAACCCGCATGTTGAGCATTCGTTTGTGTGGGATGCTCACCAAGGTTCGTTTCAGTCCTAGGCACTCAAAGGGCACTAAGCATAGATTGTGAAAACTGAGTTTGCTTGAGAGCTGCTTGGAAGCCTGATGGTGTGTGAAGTTAGTGAGCCAAATGGAGTTGTTCTCCCACAAGAACCACTCGGCTGATCCTTCTTCAATTTGCCCTTCACCAACATGCAGTGTTTCCTTGATTGAATTAGCTCTCACACCAATATTTGGTCTAGAGCCTTTGCATTGAGGGCTATCTGAAAACGGCTGTGTCGCTGAAGTTGCCTGAGAATGTGGAGTTGGTGGCATGTGAAACCCGCATGTGGAGCATTCGTTTGTGTGGGATGCTCTACCAGGTTCTTTCCTAGATAATGCACTCAAAGGGCACTAAGCATAGAGTGTGAAAACTGAGTTTCCATGAGAGCTGCTTGGAAGCCTGATGGTGTGTGAAGTTAGTGAGCCAAATTGAGCTGTTCTCCCACAAGAACCACTCGGCTGATCCTTCTTCAATATGCCCTTCACCAACATGCAGTGTTTCCTTGATTGAATTAGCTCTCACACCAATATTTGCGTCTAGAGCCTTTGCATTGAGGGCTATCTGAAAACGGCTGTGGCGCTGAAGTTGCCTGAGAATGTGGAGTTGGTGGCATGTGAAACCCGCATGTGGAGCATTCGTTTGTGTCGGATGCTTAGCAAGCTTCGTTTCAGTCCTAGGCACTCAAAGGGCACTAAGCATAGAGTGTGAAAACTGAGTTTCCTTGAGAGCTGCTTGGAAGCCTGATGGTGTGTGAAGTTAGTGAGCCAAATGGAGTTGTTCTCCCACAAGTACCACTCAGCTGATCCTTCTTCAATATGCCCTTCACCAACATGCAGTGTTTCCTTGATTGAATTAGCTCTCACACCAATATTTGCGTCTAGAGCCTTTGCGTTGGGGGCTATCTGAAAACGGCTGTGGCGCTGAAGTTGCCTGTGAATGTGGAGTTGGTGGCATGTGAAACCCGCATTTGGAGCATTCGTTTGTGTGGGATGCTCTACCAGGTTCATTCCTTGATAAGGCACTCAAAGGGCACTAAGCATAGAGTGTGAAAACTGAGTTTCCTTAAGAGCTGCTTCGAAGCCTGATGGTGTGTGAAGTTAGTGAGCCAAATGGAGTTGTTCTCCCACAAGAACCACTCGGCTGATCCTTCTTCAATTTGCCCTTCACCAACATGCAGTGTTTCCTTGATTGAATTAGCTCTCACACCAATATTTGCCTCTAGAGCCTTTGCATTGAGGGCTATCTGAAAACGGCTGTGGCGCTGAAGTTGCCTGTGAATGTGGAGTTGGTGGCATGTGAAACCCGCATGTGGAGCATTCGTTTGTGTGGGATGCTCACCAAGTTTCATTTCAGTCCTAGGCATTCAAAGGGCACTAAGCCTAGAGTGTGACAACTGAGTTTCCTTGAGAGCTGCTTGGAAGCCTGATGGTGTGTGAAGTTAGTGAGCCAAATGGAGTTGTTCTCCCACAAGAACCACTCGGCTGATCCTTCTTCAATTTGCCCTTCACCAACATGCAGTGTTTCCTTGATTGAATTAGCTCTCACACCAATATTTGCGTCTAGAGCCTTTGCATTGAGGGCTATGTGAAAACGCCTGTGGCGCTGAAGTTGCCTGTAAATGTGGAGTTGGTGGCATGTGAAACCCGCATGTGGAGCATTCGTTTCTGTGGGATGCTCTACCAGGTTCTTTCCTAGATAATGCACTCAAAGGGCACTAAGCATAGAGTGTGAAAACTGAGTTTCCTTGAGAGCTGCTTGGAAGCCTGATGGTGTGTGAAGTTAGTGAGCCAAATTGAGTTGTTCTCCCACAAGAACCACTCGGCTGATCCTTCTTCAATATGCCCTTCACCAACATGCAGTGTTTCCTTGATTGAATTAGCTCTAACACCAATATTTGCGTCTAGAGCCTTTGCATTGAGGGCTATCTGAAAACGGCTGTGGCACTGAAGTTGCCTGTGAATGTGGAGTTGGTGGCATGTGAAACCCGCATGTTGAGCATTCGTTTGTGTGGGATGCTCACCAAGCTTCATTTCAGTTCTAGGCACTCAAAGGGCACTAAGCATAGAGTGTGAAAACTGAGTTTCCTTGATAGCTGCTTGGAAGCCTGATGGTGTGTGAAGTTAGTTAGCCAAATGGAGTTGTTTTCCCACAAGAACCACTCGGCTGATCCTTCTTCAATATGCCCTTCACCAACATGCAGTGTTTCCTTGATTGAATTAGCTCTCACACCAATATTTGCGTCTGGAGCCTTTGTATTGAGGGCTATGTGAAAACGGCTGTGGCGCTGAAGTTGCCTGTGAATGTGGAATTAGTGGCATGTGAAACCCGCATGTGGTGCTTTTGTTTGTGTGGGATGCTCTACCAGGTTCATTCCTAGATAATGCACTCAAAGGGCACTAAGCATAGAGTGTGAAAACTGAGTTTCCTTGAGAGCTGCTTGGAAGCCTGATGGTGTGTGAAGTTAGTGAGCCAAATGGAGTTGTTCTTCCACTAGAAGCACTCGGCTGATCCTTCTTCAATATGCCCTTCACCAACATGCAGTGTTTCCTTGATTGAATTAGCTCTCACACCAATATTTGCGTCTAGAGCCTTTGCATTGAGGGCTATCTGAAAACGGCTGTGGCGCTGAAGCTGCCTGTGAATGTGGAGTTGGTGGCATGTGAAACCCGCATGTGGAGCATTCGTTTGTGTGGGATGCTCACCAAGGTCCATTTCAGTCCTAGGCACTCAAAGGGCACTAAGCATAGAGTGTGAAAACTGAGTTTCCTTGAGAGCTGCTTGGAAGCCTGATGGTGTGTGAAGTTAGTGAGCCAAATGCAGTTGTTCTCCCACAAGAACCACTCGGCTGATCCTTCTTCAATATGCCGTTCACCAACATGCAGTGTTTCCTTGATTGAATTAGCTCTCACACCAATATTTGCGTCTAGAGCCTTTGCATTGAGGGCTATGTGAAAACGGCTGTGGCGCTGAAGTTGCCTGTGAATGTGGAGTTGGTGGCATGTGAAACCCGCATGTGGAGCATTCGTTTGTGTGGGATGCTCACCAAGCTTCATTTCAGTCCTAGGCACTCAAAGGGCACTAAGCATAGAGTGTGAAAACTGAGTTTCCTTGAGAGCTGCTTGGAAGCCTGATGGTGTGTGAAGTTAGTGAGCCAAATGGAGTTGTTCTCCCACAAGAACCACTCGGCTGATCCTTCTTCAATATGCCCTTCACCAACATGCAGTGTTTCCTTGATTGAATTAGCTCTCACACCAATATTTGCGTCTAGAGCCTTTGCATTGAGGGCTATGTGAAAACGGCTGTGGCGCTGAAGTTGCCTGTGAATGTGGAGTTGGTGGCATGTGAAACCCGCATGTGGAGCATTCGTTTGTGTGGGATGCTCACCAAGTTTCATTTCAGTCCTAGGCACTCAAAAGACACTATGCATAGAGTGTGAAAACTGAGTTTCCTTGAGAGCTGCTTGGAAGCCTGATGGTGTGTGAAGTTAGTGAGCCAAATGGAGTTGTTCTTTCACAAGAACCACTCGGCTAATCCTTCTTCAATTTGCCCTTCACCAACATGCAGTGTTTCCTTGATTGAATTAGCTCTCACACCAATATTTGCGTCTAGAGCCTTTGCATTGAGGGCTATCTGAAAACGGCTGTGGCGCTGAAGTTGCCTGTGAATGTGGAGTTGGTGGCATGTGAAACCCGCATGTGGAGCATTCATTTGTGTGGGATGCTCTAGCAGGTTCATTCCTAGATAATGCACTCAAAGGGCACTAAGCATAGAGTGTAAAAACTGAGTATCCTTGAGAGCTGCTTGGAAGCCTGATGGTGTGTGAAGTTAGTGAGCCAAATGGAGTTGTTCTCCCACAAGAAGCACTCGGCTGATCCTTCTTCAATATGCCCTTCACCAACATGCAGTGTTTCCTTGATTGAATTAGCTCTCACACCGATATTTGCGTCTAGAGCCTTTGCATTGAGGGCTATGTGAAAACGGCTGTGGCGCTGAAGTTGCCTGTGAATGTGGAGTTGGTGGCATGTGAAACCCGCATGTGGAGCATTCGTTTGTGTGGGATGCTTAGCAAGCTTCGTTTCAGTCCTAGGCACTCAAAGGGCACTAAGCATAGAGTGTGAAAACTGAGTTTCCTTGATAGCTGCTTGGAAACCTGATGGTGTGTGAAGTTAGTGAGCCAAATGGAGTTGTTCTCCCACAAGTACCACTCAGCTGATCCTTCTTCAATATGCCCTTCACCAACATGCAGTGTTTCCTTGATTGAATTAGCTCTCACACCAATATTTGCGTCTAGAGCCTTTGCATTGAGGGCTATGTGAAAACGGCTGTGGCGCTGAAGTTGCCTGTGAATGTGGAGTTGGTGGCATGTGAAACCCGCATGTGGAGCATTCGTTTGTGTGGGATGCTCACCAAGCTTCATTTCAGTCCTAGGCACTCAAAGGGCACTAAGCATAGAGTGTGAAAACTGAGTTTCCTTGAGAGCTGCTTGGAAGCCTGATGGTGTGTGAAGTTAGTGAGCCAAATGGAGTTGTTCTCCCACAAGAACCACTCGGCTGATCCTTCTTCAATTTGCCCTTCACCAACATGCAGTGTTTCCTTGATTGAATTAGCTCTCACACCAATATTTGGTCTAGAGCCTTTGCATTGAGGGCTATGTGAAAACGGCTGTAGCGCTGAAGTTGCCTGTGAATGTGGAGTTGGTGGCATGTGAAACCCGCATGTGGAGCATTCGTTTGTGTGGGATGCTGTACCAGGTTCTTTCCTAGATAATGCACTCAAAGGGCACTAAGCATAGAGTGTGAAAACTGAGTTTCCTTGAGAGCTGCTTGGAAGCCTGATGGTGTGTGAAGTTAGTGAGCCAAATGGAGTTGTTCTCCCACAAGAACCACTCGGCTGATCCTTCTTCAATATGCCCTTCACCAACATGCAGTGTTTCCTTGATTGAATTAGCTCTCACACCAATATTTGCGTCTAGAGCCTTTGCATTGAGGGCTATGTGAAAACGGCTGTGGCGCTGAAGTTGCCTGTGAATGTGGAGTTGGTGGCATGTGAAACCCGCATGTGGAGCATTCGTTTGTGTGGGATGCTCACCAAGTTTCATTTCAGTCCTAGGCACTCAAAAGACACTAAGCATAGAGTGTGAAAACTGAGTTTCCTTGAGAGCTGCTTGGAAGCCTGATGGTGTGTGAAGTTAGTGAGCCAAATGGAGTTGTTCTTTCACAAGAACCACTCGGCTAATCCTTCTTCAATTTGCCCTTCACCAACATGCAGTGTTTCCTTGATTGAATTAGCTCTCACACCAATATTTGCGTCTAGAGCCTTTGCATTGAGGGCTATCTGAAAACGGCTGTGGCGCTGAAGTTGCCTGTGAATGTGGAGTTGGTGGCATGTGAAACCCGCATGTGGAGCATTCATTTGTGTGGGATGCTCTAGCAGGTTCATTCCTAGATAATGCACTCAAAGGGCACTAAGCATAGAGTGTAAAAACTGAGTATCCTTGAGAGCTGCTTGGAAGCCTGATGGTGTGTGAAGTTAGTGAGCCAAATGGAGTTGTTCTCCCACAAGAAGCACTCGGCTGATCCTTCTTCAATATGCCCTTCACCAACATGCAGTGTTTCCTTGATTGAATTAGCTCTCACACCGATATTTGCGTCTAGAGCCTTTGCATTGAGGGCTATGTGAAAACGGCTGTGGCGCTGAAGTTGCCTGTGAATGTGGAGTTGGTGGCATGTGAAACCCGCATGTGGAGCATTCGTTTGTGTGGGATGCTCAGCAAGCTTCGTTTCAGTCCAAGGCACTCAAAGGGCACTAAGCATAGAGTGTGAAAACTGAGTTTCCATGAGAGCTGCTTGGAAGCCTGATGGTGTGTGAAGTTAGTGAGCCAAATGGAGTTGTTCTCCCACAAGAACCACTCGGCTGATCCTTCTTCAATATGGCCTTTACCAACATGCAGTGTTTCCTTGATTGAATTAGCTCTCACACCAATATTTGCGTCTAGAGCCTTTGCATTGAGGGCTATGTGAAAATGGCTGTGGCGTTGAAGTTGCCTGTGAATGTGGAGTTGGTGGCATGTGAAACCAGCATGTGGAGCATTCGTTTGTGTGGGATGCTCACCAAGCTTCATTTCAGTCCTAGGCACTCAAAAGACACTAAGCACAGAGTGTGAAAACTGAGTTTCCTTGAGAGATGCTTGGAAGCCTGATGGTGTGTGAAGTTAGTGAGCCAAATGGAGTTGTTCTCCCACAAGTACCACTCGGCTGATCCTTCTTCAATTTGCCCTTCACCAACATGCAGTGTTTCCTTGATTGAATTAGCTCTCACACCAATATTTGCGTCTAGAGCCTTTGCATTGCGGGCTATCTGAAAACGGCTGTGTCGCTGAAGTTGCCTGTGAATGTGGAGTTGGTGGCATGTGAAACCCGCATGTGGAGCATTCGTTTGTGTGGGATGCTCACCAAGCTTCGTTTCAGTCCTAGGAACTCAAAGGGCACTAAGCATAGAGTGTGAAAACTGAGTTTCCTTGAGAGCTGCTTGGAAGCCTGATGGTGTGTGAAGTTAGTGAGCCAAAGGGAGTTGTTCTCCCACAAGAACCACTCGGCTGATCCTTCTTCAATTTGCCCTTCACCAACATGCAGTGTTTCCTTGATTGAATTAGCTCTCACACCAATATTTGCGTCTAGAGCCTTTGCATTGAGGGCTATGTGAAAACGGCTGTGGCGCTGAAGTTGCCTGTGAATGTGGAGTTGGTGGCATGTGAAACCCGCATGTGGAGCATTCGTTTGTGTGGGATGCTCACCAAGCTTCATTTCAGTCCTAGGCACTCAAAGGGCACTAAGCATAGAGTGTGAAAACTGAGTTTCCTTGAGAGCTGCTTGGAAGCCTGATGGTGTGTGAAGTTAGTGAGCCAAATGGAGTTGTTCTCCCACAAGAACCACTCGGCTGATCCTTCTTCAATATGCCCTTCACCAACATGCAGTGTTTCCTTGATTGAATTAGCTCTCACACCAATATTTGCGTCTAGAGCCTTTGCATTGAGGGCTATGTGAAAACGGCTGTGGCGCTGAAGTTGCCTGTGAATGTGGAGTTGGTGGCATGTGAAACCCGCATGTGGAGCATTCATTTGTGTGGGATGCTCTAGCAGGTTCATTCCTAGATAATGCACTCAAAGGGCACTAAGCATAGAGTGTAAAAACTGAGTATCCTTGAGAGCTGCTTGGAAGCCTGATGGTGTGTGAAGTTAGTGAGCCAAATGGAGTTGTTCTCCCACAAGAAGCACTCGGCTGATCCTTCTTCAATATGCCCTTCACCAACATGCAGTGTTTCCTTGATTGAATTAGCTCTCACACCGATATTTGCGTCTAGAGCCTTTGCATTGAGGGCTATGTGAAAACGGCTGTGGCGCTGAAGTTGCCTGTGAATGTGGAGTTGGTGGCATGTGAAACCCGCATGTGGAGCATTCGTTTGTGTGGGATGCTCAGCAAGCTTCATTTCAGTCCTAGGCACTCAAAGGGCACTAAGCATAGAGTGTGAAAACTGAATTTCCATGAGAGCTGCTTGGAAGCCTGATGGTGTGTGAAGTTAGTGAGCCAAATGGAGTTGTTCTCCCACAAGAACCACTCGGCTGATCCTTCTTCAATATGGCCTTTACCAACATGCAGTGTTTCCTTGATATTGAATTAGCTCTCACACCAATATTTGCGTCTAGAGCCTTTGCATTGAGGGCTATGTGAAAATGGCTGTGGCGTTGAAGTTGCCTGTGAATGTGGAGTTGGTGGCATGTGAAACCAGCATGTGGAGCATTCGTTTGTGTGGGATGCTCACCAAGCTTCATTTCAGTCCTAGGCACTCAAAAGACACTAAGCACAGAGTGTGAAAACTGAGTTTCCTTGAGAGCTGCTTGGAAGCCTGATGGTGTGTGAAGTTAGTGAGCCAAATGGAGTTGTTTTCCCACAAGAACCACTCGGCTGATCCTTCTTCAATTTGCCCTTCACCAACATGCAGTGTTTCCTTGATTGAATTAGCTCTCACACCAATATTTGCGTCTAGAGCCTTTGCATTGCGGGCTATCTGAAAACGGCTGTGGCGCTGAAGTTGCCTGTGAATGTGGAGTTGGTGGCATGTGAAACCCGCATGTGGAGCATTCGTTTGTGTGGGATGCTCACCAAGCTTCGTTTCAGTCCTAGGAACTCAAAGGGCACTAAGCATAGAGTGTGACAACTGAGTTTCCTTGAGAGCTGCTTGGAAGCCTGATGGTGTGTGAAGTTAGTGAGCCAAAGGGAGTTGTTCTCCCACAAGAACCACTCGGCTGATCCTTCTTCAATTTGCCCTTCACCAACATGCAGTGTTTCCTTGATTGAATTAGCTCTCACACCAATATTTGCATCTAGAGCCTTTGCATTGAGGGCTATCTGAAAACGGCTGTGGCGCTGAAGTTGCCTGTGAATGTGGAGTTGGTGGCATGTGAAACCCGCATGTGGAGCATTCATTTGTGTGGGATGCTCTACCAGGTTCATTCCTAGATAATGCACTCAAAGGGCACTAAGCATAGAGTGTAAAAACTGAGTATCCTTGAGAGCTGCTTGGAAGCCTGATGGTGTATGCATTTAGTGAGCCAAATGGAGTTGTTCTCCCACAAGAACCACTCGGCTGATCCTTCTTCAATATGCCCTTCACCAACATGCAGTGTTTCCTTGATTGAATTAGCTCTCACACCAATATTTGCGTCTAGAGCCTTTGCATTGAGGGCTATGTGAAAACGGCTGTGGCGCTGAAGTTGCCTGTGAATGTGGAGTTGGTGGCATGTGAAACCCGCATGTGGAGCATTCGTTTGTGTGGGATGCTCACCAAGCTTCGTTTCAGTCCTAGGCACTCAAAGGGCATTAAGCATAGAGTGTGAAAACTGAGTTTCCTTGAGAGCTGCTTGGAAACCTGATGGTGTGTGAAGTTAGTGAGCCAAAGGGAGTTGTTCTCCCACAAGAACCACTCGGCTGATCCTTCTTCAATATGCCCTTCACCAACATGCAGTGTTTCCTTGATTGAATTAGCTCTCACACCAATATTTGCGTCTAGAGCCTTTGCATTGAGGGCTATCTGAAAACGGCTGTGGCGCTGAAGTTGCCTGTGAATGTGGAATTAGTGGCATGTGAAACCCGCATGTGGTGCATTCGTTTGTGTGGGATGCTCTACCAGGTTCATTCCTAGATAATGCACTCAAAGGGCACTAAGCATAGAGTGTGAAAACTGAGTTTCCTTGAGAGATGCTTGGAAGCCTGATGGTGTGTGAAGTTAGTGAGCCAAATGGAGTTGTTCTTCCACTAGAAGCACTCGGCTGATCCTTCTTCAAT